>NW_015633648.1:0-1088 GCF_001515625.1 Sinocyclocheilus rhinocerous
AATATAAATAAGGCTTTATTAGATAAATCTAAGACATATAAACTATCACACAAACACACGCATTCACACAAGTTTCAGAAAGAGAGAAAGTGAGAAAAGAATGAGTTTAAGAGAATGAAAATGTGAAATCCCAAGTTTACAGCAATATGTGCAACTGCATAGACCTGAACAACCATCAATCACTTAATTAACCCTCGAATTGAGTTCCTCAATGAAGTTAAAATTTATATTAAATGCACCAGTTCAGCACAGAATCTGGAGGTGAGTTACTTGAGTTGCCTGTGTACGGGGTTTCCCTTTGTTGTCATCCTTGCAGAAAAGGGGGTTTCCCGCAGTTGCTGATTGGCTGGAAGTTCAGTAGTCGTTGAAAGCCTGAAACCGAAATTTTTTTGAAACCGGGTCCCAGAGTGGATAAATCTAAAAATGACACCTTTGCGTGTTCATGTGTACAGCCAATCCGTATATTTTGGGAAACTATGATGTCATCACCCCACGTCTTTACCCTAGTCAGACACCGCTACATCACGTAACCGCAAAAACAATGGCGGACTACATGCTTGTGTTTGTGCTGCAGAAGCTACTGACCCTATTAGCTTTACTAACTTTACTAGTTTTTCTTGTTGTTGTGTTGGGTTTGTATACAGCACGTAATGTTTATGCGCATGCTCCAAGTCTTCTTGTCTTTATTGTTATTGTATTTTTCTGCATACAGTGAAATTAGGAGCACTGCTCTTGACTGGTGTTAGAAAATGAAAATGTAACCACAATACATGAGGCTATAGACTGTACAGTATAAATATAAAGGTATAAAACAAATGGTTACGTCATAATGTTGTATAATATCATAATATCTCTTATTTACATTGCATCTGCACTTAGTCATGAGATGATTCACGAGCGTGCAAAACTGCAATTAATAAAAACCAATCCAGAGCTTTCAGTGGTGAGTAAACTAAGACGTTTCTGATTAGCCATTGCATTTAAGAAATCAACAGATATGTCTGTGATTGGCTACATTGCTCAACGCTGCAAAAACATGTTAGATAGTTTGCCAGATCTTCAATTGCTTTTGCTTTCGTTTGAGGGGA
>NW_015633648.1:1860-13000 GCF_001515625.1 Sinocyclocheilus rhinocerous
AAACGTTTCAAGCATGAAGATTCAAACTCATACATACCCAACATGAATATAATCCTATAAACTATTCAATAGTTATTCAAAATACACACACAATAAGTGATTAGAACCTGATAGTCACACATGTGGGTTACATACATAATATGGAGTTATGCATAGAAATGATTAGTTGCTCACAAGTCCTTTTAGTGTCATTTAGGTGCATGGAAAGGCAGTTTCTGTGCCATTCTGTGAACAAGGACATGTTCTGTGAAGACCAGAGGTTAAGAGGTCTGTAAGGAATCTCAGTCTGTTCTTTGTCTCCTAGGTGGGGGGGAAGTCAATCCACAGAGTTTGTGATCGTGATTACTATCACTGGTTCACATGTGATGGTCATGCTGTACATCTCTTTGACCATTCATTTAATCTTGATTACTTGCCCCAAAATTGACAATCTCCTTAGAATTGTCAATAAGTGTTCTTTTGTTTAAATGCTGTGAGCTACTCAAAAGCTGCTAGTTGGTGGACTTGCTTCAGGCTTGTGGCGCCAGGATCTGATTTACAAACATCCTGTGTCTTGGGCCTTTCTGTGGAATTCGGCTCCTCGTGTTTCAACCATGTCCTTGCTCGAATCTTAAATTGTCTGATTCGGTCTGATACCCTACAATGTATATATATATATATATTTTTTTTTTAATGGTTTTCCATGTTTTCCATTTCAGGTGAGAGTACGCTGTGTGCGAAGTGGCTGCCGCTTCTCATCGCTATCGTTGTTTTGTTCTTGTTATTTTTGTTTCGTTGTTTTGTTACTTAGTCAATCTTTTATGTTGTCAGTTGTTCGTGTTGATGTGTTTTCTTGGGACTTAAAGTTTGGATTTAATGGAACAGTGCTTGGATGCTTGGGCGAAGCGTCTGAACTTCCGAATAAACAGCGACATCACCATATCAGAGCGTTTGGAACTGTTATGCTGCTGGACTGCTGTTTTTGACATTTTTGGGACTGCTTTGCTAACTTCTCTTCAGTGTCTCACTATTTGAAATACCCACGAGCCCTCTGCCCATGTTTTTGCTTTACCACTCTGCACTCAAGGTGAGTAAAGTTTGCTCTTTCTCATTGAGTAGCATATATAAAGATAGCCTTCGTGCTTTCAATGTGGAACTAGGCAAAGCTAGACAGTCATTCTTCTCAAACCTTATAAACAGTAACTTAAACAACACTCGCACTCTTTTTGCTACTGTTGAGAGACTGACAAACCCCCCAAGTCAGATTGCCAGTGAAATGCTCTCCGACAGCAAATGCAATGAGTTTGCTTCCTTCTTTTTTGAGAAGATCAATAATATCAGGAAGGCAATTAGCACATCCCCAAGTTATGCAGAGGTCAGACAGATTCGACCACAATATCGCATATGCTAATGAGGGTCAAATTAATGAGGGTGAAACTCGTTTTTATCTATATACCTAGTTGCAAATTAACCCCAGACTAGCCCCTAACCCTAACCTTAACTGAACCTTAACCCTACTAGCCCCTAAACCTGAACCTTAACCCTGCCAGCCCTAGCCTCACTAACCACTAGCCTTAACCCCTGACACACCAACTTTAAGTTTTGCGTTAATGAAGATTTTGTGGGTCTGAGGCTAGCAGTTTTAATCAAATTCTCTATCTATCTATCTATCTATCTATCTATCTATCTATCTATATCTATCTAAATCTATGCTGATTTAGTTACTCAAAGCAGTAACTAAATCAGCATACTATCATCTCAAAAACATTGCAAGAATTAGATGTTTTGTTTCCAGTCAAGACTTGGAGAAACTTGTTCATGCCTTTATCACCAGCGGGGTGGACTATTGTAATGGTCTCCTCACCGGCCTTCCCAAGAAGACCATTAGACAGCTGCAGCTCATCCAGAACGCTGCTGCCAGAATTCTGACTAGAACCAGAAAATCTGAGCATATTACACCAGTCCTCTAGGTCCTTACACTGGCTTCCAGTTATATTTAGGATTGATTTTAAAGTACTTTTACTCGTTTATAAATCACTCAATGGCCTAGGACCTTAATACATAGCAGATATGTTCACTGATTATAAACCTAACAGACCACTCAGATCATTAGGATCGAGTCAGTTAGAAATACCAAGGGTTCACCCAAAACAAGGGGAGTCTGCTTTTAGTTATTATGCCGCCCGCAGTTGGAATCAGCTTCCAGAAGAGATCAGATGTGCTAAAACATTAGTCACATTTAAATGCAGACTCAAAACTCATCTGTTTAGCTGTGCATTCATTGAATGAGCACTGTGCGATGTCCGAACTGATTGCACTATATTCTACGTATTATCGTTTTCTTAAATTCATTTTAAACTTCTTAAATCAATTGTTTTAATCATTTTCAATGTTTTTAAATTCCTTGTTTTATTGTTGTGAATATTTTTTTTTCTTTTCTTTTATGTAAAGCACTTTGAATTACCATTGTGTATGAAATGTGCTATACAAATAAACTTGCCTTGCCTTGCCTTGCCTAGTGTTTATTTGTGGTCCTGCCTATCCAGGTTTTGCTAACGTGGAGAGGTGTGGCCGTTTTCCGCGAGCCCTCTGCCCTTGCATAGGTTCCACACAGCTCCATGCCTCCGGTAAATAAGTTTTCCACTTGTTTAGCGAGTTGTTTCTTGTATGGTTTTGTGGATCATACCTAACTGGGCCTGGCTAACGTGGTTTTTGTCTTGTGTGGCTGTACTATTTTTCTGTGAGTGCTGTTTTAAACTTGGCAAGAATATGTCTTTCGCTATTAACAACTTTTTGGCCTTGAGACCGCTGGCTCTAGTCATATCTGGGCTTGTTCTGATTCTCATTGATAGCATGGATCTTTGTTATACCTCATCGCAGCTGCATAACTGTATCTGTCCCTCCCGTCTGGATATATATACATATGAATGGTGTAAAACCCTCGGAATTGCTCGTCGTCCACATTACATCCATCGGTCTGCAAAGCGTCGGTGGATTTATGACTGCAACCCTCTTTCTTCAATACCTGTGGCCTGGTCGCACAGATCTAAGCGTTACCATAGTTATGATGCGACTCTCCATCGTGTCCGTACTCTCATACCCTTAACCAGAGATATTTCTCATTCGCCAAGGTGTGCAATGCATGTGCCCCACAGACACAACTGTGCCCTTTTGAACACTCGTTCCTTGACTGGCAAGGGTACAATGCTGAGTGACATTATAAATGAGAGAAATCTGGATTTACTATTTCTAACTGAAACCTGGCAAATGTCTGATGACTTAACTGAACTTAATCTATTAACCCCTTCTGGATACAGTTATCTGACAAAACCTTGTCTCACTGGCAGAGGTGGTGGTTTGGCTGTGGTATTTAAAGGGATACTCCACCCCAAAATGAAAATTTTGTCATTAATCGCTTACCCCCATGTCGTTCCAAACCCATAGAAGCTTTGTTCGTCTTCGGAACACAATTTAAGATATTTTGGATGAAAACCGGGAGGCTTGTGACTGTCCCATAGGCTGCCAAGTAAATTACACTGTCAAGGTCCAGAAAAGTATGAAAGACATCGTCAGAATAGTACATCTGCCATCAGTGGTTCAATTTGAATTTTATGAAGCTACGAGAATACTTTTTGTCAACCGTAACGTTATGAAGCGACGAGAATACTTTGTACGTGAAGAAAACAAAAATAACGACTTTATTCAACAATTTGTCTCCTCTGTGTCTCTCCACATCCAAAATGGACATTATCATACTCTTGATTTGCTTTGCACTGTTGGTATTGACAATGTTGGTGCTCAGAGTCTTGAATTGGGCATCTCTGATCATGAACTTATTGTCTTTGGTTTTTTTCTCCCCCTTGTAAAACCAAAAACTAAAACTACTATATCTTACCGTAACCTGAAATCTGTAACCACTGACAATTTTTCTGTTGCTATTGCTGCCTCCCCTCTCTCATCTGCTCTCAACCTCCTGAGCCCTGATGAGATACTCTCAACCTATAATGAATCTATTTGTAATGTTTTGGATGACCTTGCTCCACTAAAAACTAGAACTGTCCCTTCTGCTCACTCCTCTCCTTGGTTCACCCCTGAAGTAATGAAAGAAGCAGGCAGAATGCTAACGAACCTTAACTGACGAAAATGACCATAATTTGCACGATGGAAGAATTATCGTCTTGTCGTATACAACCATTAAAAAACTCGGCAGAATGTATGTGACCGAGAAACACCTGATGTTCATAAACTTTCATAACTGGTAAGTGTTTTTTCTTTTGCCTTGTGAACTGGCCGAGCCTTAATAATTCTGTTTCTTTACATGTATTTGTTTACTGACCGTTGCATGCAATCGTGAAATACAGCATTTTTTTAAATTGGCTATTCGTTGTGAAAAAAAAAAAAAAAAGATTTCGGGTTCGGGCTCTAAATTTAACTGTGCCGCCGGGTCGGGTCAGACGATCTCGGGTACGGGCCGGGTTCGGGCTTCACTTTAAAGCCCGTGCAGACCTCTAGTTCGAATAGGCGGTGATTGACAAAAGAGGCCTGATCCATTAGTCTGGGATCAACCGCTAATGTCTCGACTCATTTTCTCAGGCGAGATCGCGAGAGTTTCCTCATACGAGTAAATATTCTCACTGAGGAAACATCGCAGCATCACTCGTGTGATTATTTCTCCCTGTTTTCTCAGGTATCAGATCACTGGAATGATTATAATGGATTTCTAAAATGGGTTTGAATGTTAAGAGTATGTGTTTGTAATCGTGAACGAGAAAGGGTAAAGTTTCACTAAGTGTGTTAATACGTGTATACGAGCGAAGCACATACTATTGGTTCAGTCACCTAAAGCAGCTTGTTTGAGTCTCAGATGAGAATGTGCTGCTGCTCTGCGCCACTAGAGGAAGCACGAGTGTCCTTCATATGAGCGCACTTAAAAACGAAAGTGAAAGTAGAGCAACATAAGCGACTAATAAATATAACAAATATCTGGACAATGTGCTTGAAATGTTTATGTTTAAAGGTAAACATTAACTGACCAATATTCCAGAAAACGCATTAAAAAGAGAATTCTAGCTGCTTGCGTCTGCTGTTCAGTTCAGTTTGAAAAGTTGTTGAAGTAACTTCAGTAATATGATCTGCAGCTGTGCTGTTGTGAGATAAACTCGTCTTGCAATGAACTTTAGTTGTAATACCCAAGTACAGCAATTCACTATATTGCACTTATATTATTGGGAATGTAATTAAACTGAACTCATCTTAAACTGTGCTGCAGTTATTCTACCGCAGATTGTGTGCTTACTATATATGAGTGTATGTAATGTATAGCTGTACTGCAGTGTGCTACTCAAAGGCAAATTTCACCCCAAAATGAAAATTCATAATTTACTCACCCTCATGGAACTACATCCTTCTCTGTTTGCATCTCATGATTGATTGATTGATTGATTGTTATTTCCAATATCTCAAAACTCTTTTAAAGAAAGGAGGACGACACTGCCTCCAAAATGTGTCTCTGTGAAGAGAAAGAAGATTAAGGCACTAAAATGAGTTCTCCATCTCATATAAAAATAAATAAATACATACATACATAAATAAAATGGTGAAATGCATGGCAGCTCAGGGTGACAAACATTTACCATTAAAGGAAATGGGAGAGTCAAAGACCATCAACTGAAGTAACATGTTTAGACTGAAAAAAGGGACAAGATGAGCAGAAACACAAGAACTATAAGTGACTTCCAGCCACAGCCTTAAATGAAATCAACTGAAATAAAAGAAGACATTAAATCTCAACAGAGGAGGATTTAACAATTCTACAAACAGCATCACCAGCTGCACACATTACTGACTGGCTTTATTTCTGTCAGACGTCTACGGAAACTCTTACAGAGGTTTAGGTGATGTTTTATGCCAATTGACATTTTATGTCACAATTTTAACATACAAATAATTTCTTTTTATCTTTTAACTTTTTATCTCATAATTATAATTTCAGAATTTTGTGTCAATGAATTTTTAATCATAATTGAGTATTTCTTAATTGTGATTTTTATGTCATAATTATGACTTCTTCCTCACATAAATGTGTTAAAGGCTGTATAAAAGACTAAACTGAAAACTCATCTGAAACACTGATTGATGATGAAGATGCTCAAGATTACAGTCTGATTGATTCAACAGTCAATATCTGATGGAGCGTTATCACAAACACAGGTGCACATTTGGAAACTACAAGAACTAGAGACCTCTGCTGGTCACTCTTCATGCATTACAGTGACACACTTTCCACTGATCGAATCAAAGTCTGCTTAATTCATTTCAGTTCTCATACTATCAACACTACTCCTTTCATTTCTCTTCCATGATAGTTTTTCTCAGTCTACGTGTTTGTTTAGTAACATGAATGTGAACAAGGTTTATTTGATCTATTGCCTCATGTTAATAAACTGCCCCTGTAGTTTTTTCATTAAACAATAACTACAATTACAGACACATGTACTTGTGCAGCCATAACCTTTAATATCGTACACTATAAATCATAAACACATTACTCAAGTCGAAAACTGGAGGCACACCAGATCTGAAAGCACTTTCCTCTTGCTGTAGAAATAAACATATTCAATGGGGTTTTTGTCTTTCATCAAAAGATCAACCACCTGAGTAAGAAGAGACTGAACAGTTAATCTGAGACAGAGATGAAGGGGTGAATTCAGTAAACAAACACTTTTGAGCATCTTATGTCAATGCAGAAATCTCCATCTTGTTCACCAAACATCTGCATTAAGTGCACACAATCAGCTCTGAAATACAACATGACTACATACAGTGTTAAATCGACAGCGTTCAGAGAAACAGTCGTGTCTGCAGGTTTGTATTCTCTACTGCGGCTCTCCATGTTTCCATCAGCTCGTCCTGATTTGAGAGAGTCAGGCTGTGCCGGCCTGTGCTGTGACTCAGTGAAAAAGATGTCGTTTTAGCCACCAGAGTTGAAAACATTGAGTTTGTAATGATATTTGAAAACAAGGTCTTTCAGTATTTAGTAATGTACATCTTTTAAAATTGGTAATATCACTCCAAAAACTAAACCAATGTGTTTCACTTTCTGCCAAACCTTTGAGATTGAGTTGTTCTTCTCAGTCAGTCGAACTTCTCCAACAAACTTTGGCAGTTTTCTTCTGACGATCTTGTTCAAGATGTCTCGAGCTTCCTTCAGATTGTCAGCAGCGGAGGACGAGATCTGCTCAAAGATCTCATCTGACAGAAGAACAAAAGATTCATTATAATAACCAAAATAGGCTTTTCTGAGAATCTCTTATATGCAAATCATTACAACAACAATAATAATAATGAATAAATATATATTTTTTTGATGAATAACTACAAATCTCAAAAAGAAAATATCCCATCTGATTCACAGAATCCACTCCACAGCTCAGTTACCCACAATCCCCTCTGATGGGCTCTTGTACTCTTCCATCAGTTTCCAAGAGCATGAAGAGTCTCAGTGACGCTAGTCAAAATCAGAGAAGAGGAGATTCACTCCGATTACACATCTGTCGATCACAGCGTCCCGCCAAAAAAATATTACCCCTGGATTTTTTTTTTGTCACGCCAAAATAATATTACCACTGGATTTTTTTTTTTTTTTTAAATACACAACTATAATCATGTCAGTCACTGAGAAAAATGACTAAGCCACTATAACAATAATTCAGTTTCATTGAACAAAGTTATTGAGCAGCTGGCGACACCTACAGGTCACTGTTAGGAAAGAAGCTGAAATCCTTCTCTGTGACTGAAGAAAAACATTGATTGAAGTGAAATGTGAACTGAATACAGAACTTCATTTTAAAAAATCTTTGTAATCATCAGAAGAGAAGCATTCTGTAATGAACATTAAGCCAATCTGTAATGAGCGCAGGTGTGTAAGAAAATATTGTCATTTTGTCAATATATCAGATGTCAGTATGTTTTATTAGGTTGTGATGTATAAATGATGATTGTAATATGTAAATTGTAATTTATTTTCTCCTTGTCACTAAAATATGTTTGAAATAAACGTTTTAAAACTTAACATTGGTGTATGGCTTGAATTACAATGAATGTGATGTTCGTTGTTGGACGTTTTAGTTAGCGAACAGTGCATGGGCAAAACATGGGCAAACATTGATGGGCGAACATTATCTCCTGATTTTGTAAATGTGGCCAATTACATTTGCATTAAGCACCCAGTTTGTGCTTCTCTATAATTTAAATTAATAGCTTACATTTACAAATTAAGCCTACAATGAGCCTTTTTAATGAAAGTCCATATTTATTAAATTTGTCAATGAAATGAAAATGTTAAATGAAAGTAGAAAAATATTTAAGAGATTGTTCAATTTAGTTGTATACATTATATCTATATATTTTGTTATAATGTCACAAATAATATTTTCAGGGTTTACTGGATTTTACACGATTCTTTGATTCTTTTGTAGTGTGGGTTTGATGAAGTTTACTAAAAACAAACATTTTCAGCGTGTGTCCTCCAAACTGACCACAACCTAGTCACAATATTCATAAGAAATGAATTCATTCAGCAACTCTACGAGAGATGCAAACTACTGCTTCTACCACTGAAGCCTGATGGTTTTAGAGGACAATTACTCCTCGGCGACAAAACTTGATGTTAAAAATAAATAAATAAAAATAGAATGAAGAAACTTGCATCATTGCATAAAACTGAATAATCACATGAACACATGCAGCCTAATACAAATGTGCGCTGCCATAGACATACAAATAATACAGAAGGTTATTCTCCATGATTTGTGAATTCAGGTGACGCTGTCCTTCGGGCCGAAATCAGGGTTTTTTTCGTAGCGTCTCTTAATTTTATAATGCCCACATCTCCAAAAGTTGGACACTTAGAGGAATGAAACCGGTGTCATCTTCACCAGCTTGATCTGTGAATTTTTTCACAGCAAAGCTCTTGTCCGTAAACCCCTTGCTAAGTCTGCTAGTAAGGAATGTGAAAGATAAGCGTTCCTCATGTTTAACGTCTATTACACGCAGACTGCTGGAATACAAAAACATTGTTTTAAGCCAAGCTCGATTTCTGAAACCTTTCACAGTTCAGTTTGGGTCGGTTTTCACAGATCAGAATAGTGAGTTCACTGACCATAACTAATGTGTTTTATTTATTTATTATTATTATTATTTTATTTAAATCAGAATAGTTAAGTTAAGGGCTCGGGAAAGGGTAAACTGACAAAAACTCAACCCAGTCTCACTGGAAATACGTGACTGCCTACATTTTTGCAAAACCTGAAATACGTACCAACAGGTACGTTTCCCTGCACTTTTCGGGTGAAACGTCCACTAGAGGCGCTAAGTGGCATAAATTTTTCTCCGTTCCAGATGCGTGTTTATTAATGGTTATAAAGGCGACAATATCAGTAAGTGAGGGTTCAGTCTTCTTAGCAGGGACGGATTATGACTTGCAAAGGCCCCGGGGCCAATTATCTCCAAGGCCTCCCACCCCACCATACCATTTTTTCCCGTTCTTTCCCTTAGCTGCGCATTCACAATAGAAAGTGGAAGTTACGATCATGAATATTCATACCGTTATCACTCAGCATCAAATGCCTGCGCTACCCCTGCGCTAAAAAAGCACATTGTACAGGGTTTACAGAATCAATATAGGACTAATACACTTTTCTGATATTTTTCTCTCAAGTCTAATAGCTACAACGAATAATCAACAATGCGGCAAATTGAGGCGTATGAAACACATCTTTAATGAATTAACTGTTAAATATACACATACTGTATTTAGTGCATCATGAATCAAAAAATTATTTGTCACTAAACAACTCTGTGACAAACATCACATGTAAAATTTAAACATCAGATCATCACGTATAAGAAAATGCAATTTAAGAAAACACACAATTACAAACATTTTTTGCAGGCCCTGACAATTATACAATCCAGCATGGTTAAACAATTTCTTACAGGAGTTTCTTTCTTGTCTTCCTCCTCGCGAAGTCATCCACCACTTCATCGAAACTGAGCTCTTTTAAGAGTTCAGACTCAATGGCCATGAGCGACAGAGAGTTGAGACGTTCTTGGCACGATCTCGTTCTCAGTTCGTTTTTAACTCGAGACATTTTAGAAAATGAGCGCTCTCCCTCGCAATTCGTAACTGGCAGTGTTAGAAAAAGTCTTAAAGGGGTCCTATTATGCTTTTTCACTTTTTGAATTTTAGTCATTGTATAGTGTGTATGTTTGGGCATAAAAAGATCTAGAAAGTTACAAATCTGAAAGTCCACTCCAAAGTGAGATATTTCGCTTTTAAAAAATCCCTTTTCAAGAACTACAACGAACGGCTCGTTTGGACTACAGCGTTATTTTTTGGGTTTAATGACATCACAAAGCGGCTCATTAGAATATCATTAAAATAAATCCGCCTAGGAAATTCGAATGGTTGGGGGTGGGGAGGGGCGAGGTCGTGGTTAGAACGCTTGGTTGAGTGACCGCATCAGACGAGACGACGACGAAGTGCTGCTGTAGCATCAAGTTTTCGCCATGTCGAAGAGACGCTGTTTTTTTCACCCCTGTGCCCAAACATCTTTGTTTGGCCTTCCTAAAGCAGACGACGTCAGGAAACAGTGAAACTCTGTTCTTGAGCATTACAACCCTAATTTGGTACTGTGTGCTGTGCATTTTACTGAGGACAGCGTTCACAACATGAGGAAGTTCAGAGCTGGTTTTGCCAAAAAGCTTTTGATGAAAAACGGAGCAGTTCCCACTTTGTCGGGACAATCTGCTGTATCTGCATCACAGCCTGTAAGTATGCTGCTTTATTTGTTTTTGTGTGTGTTATTTATTTACATTTCAAAGTATAAGTTGTATGCCGTTTGTGCGATGTAAACCAACTGTAGCGCAGTTACTTGGCCCATCCAGCGTGCTAGTTTGCTAACATTACAGTATTGATGTAACGTTAGCTGGCATTTAACTTACTGTAGCTATGAGACTTGATGCCAGGCAACAAAAGACAATAGAAGTAACACACAGTGTTGTTTTCTAAACTTGCGAAACTTGCGGCGTGGATACGGCGTGATCCAAATTGCCTGCATAAAGCTGATGCCTAATTCTATTCATGATATTCATGATCTAC
>NW_015633648.1:17319-17959 GCF_001515625.1 Sinocyclocheilus rhinocerous
GCCGGGACTGTCGAATAGTAAGGTGAGGCCCGTTGTTTTTTTTTAAGTGTTCAGTGCAGGTTGAGTTATTCAAGCTATCTGAATGCCACAATGGATAATTAAGTATTGATAATATTGAGTGCCTGATAATGTTACTAGTGCTGTTCAAAACTGTTTGTTAGGACCGATTGTGGCTTGCAGCTTTCTGGAGAAATGCTCCTTCAAATAACTTCACACTCAGCATCCTGAACAATATACCTGTTAACTCCTTCCAATAGCTATAGTCTGTGTGCCATTTGGGCACAAACTCTTTTTTCATCTCAAGTCTGTGATTAAAGTAAGTGTGTAATGGAAAATTACAGACAAATAAAAAATGCTTACCATGGATAACATTTATGATGTGGAAAAGCATATACAAGTGCGTGCATAATTATTAGGTGAGTCAATATTCTGATCATGTTTTTTAAGCACTTTTACCAATTCCAAACCACATCAATCACTATTAATTTTTCATTTAATACTGCCCTTCAGAAGCTACAGAAGATACTTACATGTTTCCCAGAAGACAAAATAAGTAAAATTTACACTGATCTTCAAATTCTAAAAGTTTTCACCGCCTTAATGCATTGTGTTTCCTTCTGGAGCATCAGTGAATGTTTGA
>NW_015633649.1:0-513 GCF_001515625.1 Sinocyclocheilus rhinocerous
GTTTGATTCGCAGTTACAGTTGTATTTGAAGTTGCAGTTTGACTCACAGTTACAGTTGTATTTGAAGTTGCAGTTTGATTCGCAGTTACAGTTGTATTTGAAGTTGCAGTTTGACTCGCAGTTACAGTTGTATTTGAAGTTTGACTCGTAGTTGCAGTTGTATTTGAAGTTGCAGTTTGACTCGCAGTTACAGTTGTATTTGAAGTTGCAGTTTGACTCGCAGTTACAGTTGTATTTGAAGTTGCAGTTTGACTCGCAGTTACAGTTGTATTTGAAGTTGCAGTTTGACTCGCAGTTACAGTTGGATTTGTAGTTACTTTTTTATTTTGGGTAAAAGTAAAATGGGACACAGATGAACAAAAGTGTTTTATAATTAATGTGCCTTTGAGGCCTGATTTAACGACAGTAAAATATGATCAAAGTAAGGTGGAAAATTGTTGATTTTTAGGGCAGAATTAAGAGAAAACAGTAAACAATTCAATAATACTCAATAGCCATATCAAGTTTGCAATG
>NW_015633650.1:0-1668 GCF_001515625.1 Sinocyclocheilus rhinocerous
GTTACCTTGCATTTTTATTAAAAAACACTTTAATTATGATCTAAACGAAATATAAGTTGTTTCTGAATATTGAGCTAGGTGCTAGGGACAGAAAACGGCCATCTGCTGGTTGGAAAAAATAACTGTAGTAATTACATATATAATTATATATGTTCAGGTATCTTTTTGTAAAAAAACTCCTGTCTATTAGTACAAGTGTGAGCATATATACTGGTCCATATATATCCAGCAGAGGGCAATAGAGATCCATTCATTTTTCTGGCTGTGGCCATCTGCTCCTATCACAGCGTTTGTGATGTATTTTGTGATTTTTTTAAATATAAAAACAATATCAAATTGACATATACATTGAAAAATAAGAGAAAATATGTGTAGTGGTGATGTGTATAAATGTTTAAAAGTTTAGAGTGACATTTAAATAAAGTTAGATGCAATGTTTACAGTTTTGCAGCTGTTTACAATGTCTAAAAAGGTGGATTTAGAGATTTTTGCAAAAAAAATAAAATAAAATAAAATAATTTCGAACTTGTAACTTCTTACTACCAAAAAGTCAATTTATACGTTTATGTTTCTGTGATAAACACTTCTTCCTGAAGAAACTCTTTGCCAGCAGTGTAGCTACATACAATTTTAATTCCACCATTGGTGTCTGGCTCCCAAAAAGCCTGTTCTATCTTTTGATGTGATGTGCACTTCTTCCCTGAAAAAGCCAGACTGTCTTTACTTTTACATTTCCTCTCTATCATCTTCACAGATGAAGATCCCAAGACCAGCCTGAGCATCTCTATGTTCTACTGCATTCAAAGAAGGTCTTATTACGTATTCTAGGGATAATTTCCAAAATCTATGTCCAAGTTCCAAATTTTATTCGTGGCGCGAGAGCGCCCAGGTAGATGCTGGTATTGCAAGAGATTTTTGCAACTTTGATGAATTTTCAAGAGCTGACCATTTATCCAAAAGGCCAAAACATTATGTCATATCATAGAGGAGGCCCTGGAGATTACAAAGAAGCAGTCAACAGGTGGTCAGGTCACATGGCCTTGAAATGAAAAATCTGGAAATATTCTGGAATCCATTCCACAATCAAAGTCTTTTTCGCTAGGACGCACTAACAGTGCTTAGAAGTACTGACAGATGTTCATGAGCAGAAAACTCCTAACACATTAAAATCTGTGTTTCTGCATTGCAAATTACATTTCATTTCAATTGTTAGAAACATCGTTCATGTGGGTGAGCTTTAGTGTTTATAATGTATAAAACACCTTTCTCTAAAAGAAAAATGTTTTCAGCATGTGTTGGCTAGCATTCTCTTCATTTGCTTAGTTGCACTAACATAGTGGTACTGTTCACAGAAGCACTAAACTAAGCTTCTTGTGCTTAGAAGTTTTAACATATGTTCATGAGCATAAAACTCCTAACACATTAAAATCTGTCTTCTGCATTGCAAATAAAATTTTATTTCATATGGTAGAAATATCTTTCATGTGGGCAAGGTTAGTTTTAACCCTAACCCTTGCAAATAATATTTAACATGCAAACATAATAACATGCAAACCCACATATGCTGAAAACCATCTTTCTCTGTTAGAGAAAGTTGGTTAATGCAATGTTAAGACTAAAGCTTGCCCACATGAAAGATGTTTCTAACAAGTGAAATGAAATGTCATT
>NW_015633650.1:1884-2198 GCF_001515625.1 Sinocyclocheilus rhinocerous
AGGAATGTTATGCTCATGAAGTTATGTTAGGGCTTCTTAGTACAAGAAGCTTAGTTTCATGCTTCTGTGAACATTAACACTATGTTAGTGCAACTAAGCAAATGAAGAGAATGCAAACCCACATATGCTGAAAAACTTATTTCTCTATTAGAGAAAGTTGGTTTATGCAATATTAAGACTGAAGCTTGCCCACATGAAAGATGTTTCTAACAAGTGAAATGAAATGTCATTTGCAATGCAGAAAGACCGCTATTAATGTGTTAGGAGTTTTATGCTCATGAAGTTATGTAAGGTTTCCTAGTAAACAAAGCTTA
>NW_015633650.1:2380-8594 GCF_001515625.1 Sinocyclocheilus rhinocerous
CCCACATATCCTGAAAACCTTCATTCTCTGTTAGAGAAAGTTGGTTTATGCAATATTAAGACTAAAGCTTGCCCACATGAAAGATGTTTCTAACAAGTGAAATGAAATGTCATGAAGTTTTATGCTCATGAAGTTATGTAAGGTTTCTTAGTAAACAAATCTTATTTTCATGCTTCTGTGAACAGTAACACTATGTTAGTGCAACTAAGCAAATGAAGAGAATGCAAACCCACATATGCTGAAAAACTTTTTTCTCTGTTAGAGAAAGATGGTTTATGCAATATTAAGACTAAAGCTTGCCCACATGAAAGATGTTTCTAACAAGTGAAATGAAATGTCATTTGCAATGCAGAAAGACAGTTTTTAATATGTTAGGAATTTTATGCTCATGAAGTTATGTTAGGGATTCTTAGTACAAGAAGCTTAGTTTCATGCTTCTGTGAACAGTGACACTATGTTAGTGCAACTAAGCAAATGAAGAGAATGCAAACCCACATATGCTGAAAAACGTTTTTCTCTTTTAGAGAAAGTTGATTTATGCAATATTAAGACTAAAGCTTGCCCATATGAAAGATGTTTCTAACAAGAGAAATGAAATGTTATTTGCAATGGAGAAAGAAAGATTTTAATATGTTAGGAGTTTTATGCTCAAGAAGTTATGATAGGGCTTCTTAGTACAACAAGCTTAATTTAGTGCTTCTGTGAACAATTACACTATGTTAGTGCAACTAAGCAAATGAAGAGAATGCTAGCCCGCATATGCTGAACACCTTCATTCTCTGTTAGAGAAAGTTGGTTAATGCAATATTAAGACTAAAGCTTGCCCATATGAAAGATGTTTCTAACAAGAGAAAAGAAATGTCATCTGCAATGGAGAAAGAAAGATTTTAGTATGTTAGGAATGTTATGCTCATGAAGGTATGTTAGGGTTTCTTAGTACAAGAAGCTTAGTTTCATGCTTCTGTGAACAGTAACATTATGTTAGTGCAACTAAGCAAATGAAAACCTTCATTCTCTGTTAGAGAAAGATGGTTTATGCAATATTAAGACTAAAGCTTGCCCATATGAAAGATGTTTCTAACGAGTGAAATGAAATGTCATTTGCAATGCAGCAAGACAGTTTTCAATATGTTAGGAATGTTATGCTCATGAAGTTATGTAAGGTTTCTTAGTAAACGAAGCTTATTTTCATGCTTCTGTGAACAGTAACATTATGTTAGTGCAACTAAGCAAATGAAAACCTTCATTCTCTGTTAGAGAAAGATGGTTTATGCAATATTAAGACTAAAGCTTGCCCATATGAAAGATGTTTCTAACGAGTGAAATGAAATGTCATTTGCAATGCAGCAAGACAGTTTTCAATATGTTAGGAATGTTATGCTCATGAAGTTATGTAAGGTTTCTTAGTAAACGAAGCTTATTTTCATGCTTCTGTGAACAGTAACATTATGTTAGTGCAACTAAGCAAATGAAAACCTTCATTCTCTGTTAGAGAAAGATGGTTTATGCAATATTAAGACTAAAGCTTGCCCATATGAAAGATGTTTCTAACGAGTGAAATGAAATGTCATTTGCAATGCAGCAAGACAGTTTTCAATATGTTAGGAATGTTATGCTCATGAAGTTATGTAAGGTTTCTTAGTAAACGAAGCTTATTTTCATGCTTCTGTGAACAGTAACATTATGTTAGTGCAACTAAGCAAATGAAAACCTTCATTCTCTGTTAGAGAAAGATGGTTTATGCAATATTAAGACTAAAGCTTGCCCATATGAAAGATGTTTCTAACGAGTGAAATGAAATGTCATTTGCAATGCAGCAAGACAGTTTTCAATATGTTAGGAATGTTATGCTCATGAAGTTATGTAAGGTTTCTTAGTAAACGAAGCTTATTTTCATGCTTCTGTGAACAGTAACATTATGTTAGTGCAACTAAGCAAATGAAAACCTTCATTCTCTGTTAGAGAAAGATGGTTTATGCAATATTAAGACTAAAGCTTGCCCATATGAAAGATGTTTCTAACGAGTGAAATGAAATGTCATTTGCAATGCAGCAAGACAGTTTTCAATATGTTAGGAATGTTATGCTCATGAAGTTATGTAAGGTTTCTTAGTAAACGAAGCTTATTTTCATGCTTCTGTGAACAGTAACATTATGTTAGTGCAACTAAGCAAATGAAAACCTTCATTCTCTGTTAGAGAAAGATGGTTTATGCAATATTAAGACTAAAGCTTGCCCATATGAAAGATGTTTCTAACGAGTGAAATGAAATGTCATTTGCAATGCAGCAAGACAGTTTTCAATATGTTAGGAATGTTATGCTCATGAAGTTATGTAAGGTTTCTTAGTAAACGAAGCTTATTTTCATGCTTCTGTGAACAGTAACATTATGTTAGTGCAACTAAGCAAATGAAAACCTTCATTCTCTGTTAGAGAAAGATGGTTTATGCAATATTAAGACTAAAGCTTGCCCATATGAAAGATGTTTCTAACGAGTGAAATGAAATGTCATTTGCAATGCAGCAAGACAGTTTTCAATATGTTAGGAATGTTATGCTCATGAAGTTATGTAAGGTTTCTTAGTAAACGAAGCTTATTTTCATGCTTCTGTGAACAGTAACATTATGTTAGTGCAACTAAGCAAATGAAAACCTTCATTCTCTGTTAGACACAGTTGGAAAGCTTGCCCACATGAAAGATGTTTCTAACAAGAGAAATGAAAAGTCATTTGCAATGGAGAAAGAAAGATTTTAATATGTAAAAAATGTTATGCTCATGGAGTTATGTTAGGGCTTCTTAGAACAAGAAGCTTAGTTTCATGCTTCTGTGAACAGTATCACTATGTTAGTGCAACTAAGCAAATGATGTTAGGGATTCTTAGTACAAGAAGCTTAGTTTCATGCTTCTGTGAACAGTATCACTATGTTAGTGCAACTAAGCAAATGATGTTAGGGATTCTTAGTACAAGAAGCTTAGTTTCATGCTTCTGTGAACAGTATCACTATGTTAGTGCAACTAAGCAAATGATGTTAGGGATTCTTAGTACAAGAAGCTTAGTTTCATGCTTCTGTGAACAGTATCACTATGTTAGTGCAACTAAGCAAATGATGTTAGGGATTCTTAGTACAAGAAGCTTAGTTTCATGCTTCTGTGAACAGTATCACTATGTTAGTGCAACTAAGCAAATGATGTTAGGGATTCTTAGTACAAGAAGCTTAGTTTCATGCTTCTGTGAACAGTATCACTATGTTAGTGCAACTAAGCAAATGATGTTAGGGATTCTTAGTACAAGAAGCTTAGTTTCATGCTTCTGTGAACAGTATCACTATGTTAGTGCAACTAAGCAAATGAAGAGAATGCAAACCCACATATGCTGAAAACCTTCATTCTCTGTTAGAGAAAGTTTGTTTATGCAAAACAAAGAATAAAGCTTGCCCACATGAAAGATGTTTCTAACAAGAGAAATGAAATGTTATTTGCAATGGAGAAAGAAAGATTTTAATATGTTAGGAATGTTATGCTCATGAAGTTATGTAAGGATCCTAATATGTTAGGAGTTTTATGCTCTTGAAGTTATGTTAGAGTTTCTTAGTACAAGAAGCTTAGTTTCATGCTTCTGTGAACAGTATCACTACCTTAGTGCAACTAAGCAAAAAGAAAGATTTTAATATGTTAGGAATGTTATGCTCATGAAGTTATGTAAGGATCCTAATATGTTAGGAGTTTTATGCTCTTGAAGTTATGTTAGAGTTTCTTAGTACAAGAAGCTTAGTTTCATGCTTCTGTGAACAGTATCACTACCTTAGTGCAACTAAGCAAAAAGAAAGATTTTAATATGTTAGGAATGTTATGCTCATGAAGTTATGTAAGGATCCTAATATGTTAGGAGTTTTATGCTCTTGAAGTTATGTTAGAGTTTCTTAGTACAAGAAGCTTAGTTTCATGCTTCTGTGAACAGTATCACTACCTTAGTGCAACTAAGCAAAAAGAAAGATTTTAATATGTTAGGAATGTTATGCTCATGAAGTTATGTAAGGATCCTAATATGTTAGGAGTTTTATGCTCTTGAAGTTATGTTAGAGTTTCTTAGTACAAGAAGCTTAGTTTCATGCTTCTGTGAACAGTATCACTACCTTAGTGCAACTAAGCAAAAAGAAAGATTTTAATATGTTAGGAATGTTATGCTCATGAAGTTATGTAAGGATCCTAATATGTTAGGAGTTTTATGCTCTTGAAGTTATGTTAGAGTTTCTTAGTACAAGAAGCTTAGTTTCATGCTTCTGTGAACAGTATCACTACCTTAGTGCAACTAAGCAAAAAGAAAGATTTTAATATGTTAGGAATGTTATGCTCATGAAGTTATGTAAGGATCCTAATATGTTAGGAGTTTTATGCTCTTGAAGTTATGTTAGAGTTTCTTAGTACAAGAAGCTTAGTTTCATGCTTCTGTGAACAGTATCACTACCTTAGTGCAACTAAGCAAAAAGAAAGATTTTAATATGTTAGGAATGTTATGCTCATGAAGTTATGTAAGGATCCTAATATGTTAGGAGTTTTATGCTCTTGAAGTTATGTTAGAGTTTCTTAGTACAAGAAGCTTAGTTTCATGCTTCTGTGAACAGTATCACTACCTTAGTGCAACTAAGCAAAAAGAAAGATTTTAATATGTTAGGAATGTTATGCTCATGAAGTTATGTAAGGATCCTAATATGTTAGGAGTTTTATGCTCTTGAAGTTATGTTAGAGTTTCTTAGTACAAGAAGCTTAGTTTCATGCTTCTGTGAACAGTATCACTACCTTAGTGCAACTAAGCAAAAAGAAAGATTTTAATATGTTAGGAATGTTATGCTCATGAAGTTATGTAAGGATCCTAATATGTTAGGAGTTTTATGCTCTTGAAGTTATGTTAGAGTTTCTTAGTACAAGAAGCTTAGTTTCATGCTTCTGTGAACAGTATCACTACCTTAGTGCAACTAAGCAAAAAGAAAGATTTTAATATGTTAGGAATGTTATGCTCATGAAGTTATGTAAGGATCCTAATATGTTAGGAGTTTTATGCTCTTGAAGTTATGTTAGAGTTTCTTAGTACAAGAAGCTTAGTTTCATGCTTCTGTGAACAGTATCACTACCTTAGTGCAACTAAGCAAAAAGAAAGATTTTAATATGTTAGGAATGTTATGCTCATGAAGTTATGTAAGGATCCTAATATGTTAGGAGTTTTATGCTCTTGAAGTTATGTTAGAGTTTCTTAGTACAAGAAGCTTAGTTTCATGCTTCTGTGAACAGTATCACTACCTTAGTGCAACTAAGCAAAAAGAAAGATTTTAATATGTTAGGAATGTTATGCTCATGAAGTTATGTAAGGATCCTAATATGTTAGGAGTTTTATGCTCTTGAAGTTATGTTAGAGTTTCTTAGTACAAGAAGCTTAGTTTCATGCTTCTGTGAACAGTATCACTACCTTAGTGCAACTAAGCAAAAAGAAAGATTTTAATATGTTAGGAATGTTATGCTCATGAAGTTATGTAAGGATCCTAATATGTTAGGAGTTTTATGCTCTTGAAGTTATGTTAGAGTTTCTTAGTACAAGAAGCTTAGTTTCATGCTTCTGTGAACAGTATCACTATGTTAGTGCAACTAAGCAAATGAAGAGAATGCAAACCCACATATGCAGAAAACCTTCATTCTCTGTTAGAGAAAGTTGGTTAATGCAATGTTAAGGCTAAAGCTTGCCCACATGAAACATGTTTCTAACAAGAGAAATGAAAAGTCATTTGCAATGGAGAAAGAAAGATTTTAATATGTAAAAAATGTTATGCTCATGGAGTTATGTTAGGGCTTCTTAGAACAAGAAGCTTAGTTTCATGCTTCTGTGAACAGTAACACTAGTGCAACTAAGCAAATGAAGAGAATGCAAACCCACATATGCTGAAAAACTTCTTTCTCTGTTAGAGAAAGTTGGTTTATGCAAAGTAAAGACTAAAGCTTTCCCACATGAAAGATGTTTCTAACAACTGAAATGAAATGTCATTTGCAATGCAGAAAGACAGTTTTTAATATGTCAGGAATGTTATGCTCATGAAGTAATGTAAGGTTTCTTAGTAAACGAAGCTTAATTTATTGCTTCTGTGAACAGTAACACTATGTTAATGCAACTAAGCAAATGAAGCTAGCCCACATATGCTGAAAACCTTCATTCTCTGTTAGAGAAAGTT
>NW_015633650.1:9115-9214 GCF_001515625.1 Sinocyclocheilus rhinocerous
AAGACTAAAGATGAAAGATGTTTCTAACAAGTGAAATGAAATGTCATTTGCAATGCAGAAAGAAAGATATGAAAGATATTGGAGTTTTATGCTCATGAA
>NW_015633650.1:10264-10382 GCF_001515625.1 Sinocyclocheilus rhinocerous
TGCAGAAAGAAAGATATTAATGTGTTAGGAGTTTTATGCTCATGAAGTTATGTAAGGATTCTTAGTAAACGATGCTTATTTTCATGCTTCTGTGAACAGTAACACTATGTTAATGCAA
>NW_015633651.1:0-318 GCF_001515625.1 Sinocyclocheilus rhinocerous
TACTCCAGTCTTCAGTGTCACATCCTTCAGAAATTATTCTAATATACTGATTTGCTGCTCAAGAATTTACATGATATTAAAAGTGGGGGGGACACGTCCCCCGCGTAATCTACGCCCCTGTAATGGAGGTTTAAATACAATAAAATGCACATGCAAAAAAAATATGTAACTGATCGAACAAAAACGGTGGAGATCTGACAAAAACAGGTTTCAGAGAGGTGTTTATTACAAAAAAATAAATAAAAATTAAAGCACATCGAATGGGATGCCCGGGATGCGTATCCGTCACTCTTGGTGCACCTCGGTGTCGAACAAACA
>NW_015633651.1:974-2887 GCF_001515625.1 Sinocyclocheilus rhinocerous
AGTCAGCGGAAGTGAGAGAAAAGTGTTTATTACGTTTGAAATATGGATATTTTTCTTTAAAAAACACATGGATTCGCAACAGGGGGCCTTTATTCATCCCCCGGAGCCGTCTGCGGCACGTTTTATTATGAATGCGCGAGCTTTATTTGACGACTTGTGGACTGTTCAGCTGCAACACCTGCAGACTGCAATGATAGAGCTTGGAATAGCCAGAACAATTTTTAATATAACTCCGACTTGATTCGTCTGAAAGAAGAAAGTCATATACACCTAGGATGCTTCGAGGGTAAGTAAAACACAGTCTAATTTTCATTTTTGGGTGAACTAACCCTTTAATAAATACTATAATTGTATATAAATAATACTAAATTAACATATTGCACAATACACCTTCTGTAGCTTTGGATACAAAGCATATGCTAAATATGGTCTCCTCTGAGAGTTCAGCATTTTGATGTTTTTTTCCTAATCTGTAACATTACTGTACAAACATAAAAAGGACCTGACTCAGTCTCAGGAGTGACTCTTGATGCCCTGAAGGTTGGGACTGAGTGTGCTAAAACAGTTTTCATATATAAAATGAAAACATTAATATTATTCTCTGTAGTGCCATTTGGACATTTTGAGTTATTACAGGGCCTGTTTATGTGTGTGTCTGAGGTTTTATCTGTCATTCTCTTCCATTTAGTTATGGTTGCTATGGTTTTATTTCTCACTTGTGCAAAGATTTCCTCATCATTTGTGTCCCATGATTCAAACAATGCCAAATAATGTCTAGGCAATCACTCAAGATGCATATGTTCCAGAAATTAGCTAGACTCACCCAAATCACATCCTCTTGTCTATATGGTCTCCAGGTTCGTCCAGAGTCACTGTACTGTAGCTGGTACCGAGTCACCCAGTCAGAGCTGCCCCACCGACCCTGGGTAGCAATGGATGTGACCTTCAACCTGTCTCGTAGGTCTAGCTGTAGCCAAGATTGTTGGTCACCTCCATTCGGAGACCATCCCCCACCACCTACGGGGACAGATAAAGAGCCAGTGCCTTAAAAAATTGCAGAGGAATGAAACAGAATTGGGGCGTAATTCTCCCTACAATTCAAGCACTCACTAAGATTTCATACTCTTGTTCATCATGCTGACAGGACTGAAGCTTAGTGGTAAAAAAAAAAGGAATTAAATTTGTTCCAGCAGGTTTGTGGCTCAGCATCTCTCTTTTTGAGATAGAAATTACCAATCCATCCCTAGAGGACAGCAGACAGACCTCAGTGCAGTATAATATTACAGTGGTTAAAAAGGCAATTTGGAAATTACACAGCATATTTCTACACTTGTATGTCTAATTGTAGTTTTTCCTGCATCTCTTGTTCAGAACAGAGTGAAAATACAATCAAGACTCACCTACGCAAAAACTTCACAGAATTCTTGGAAAGATTTGTCCACCCACACAGACCTACTGAGTACCCACCTCATTTCTTTTTATTTCACCAGAATTCAGCAAACGGTACCTGCAGGAAGGATTATGCTGGCAGACAGGACAATCTATAAATCGAGCAAGCGGTACATTAAAAGGAGCTATGCTTGATTTCTACAAGTGGCATGATAGCAAAGAAATGACATATACCTTGGAACAATGATAAAGAACACTGCCTACGTTTTCGAATAAAACAAATTTGCTTTTGGTTTCTAAAAAAATTTCTGGGGCAAATCCAGAACATTTTAGGAAAATGCAGCCTGTGACAATCTGAATCTGCCAAAGAAATAGGCTCAGATTAGGGGTGTGCAATATATACTGTCTACGATCATTTCATAATTCAGTGATTACTGTGGTGGGCCGCCACACCAAAAATCATCCTGCCACGGCTGCAGCTTCTTAGTGACATCATTCACAATCGAGGAATTAGCAGAGGAAAC
>NW_015633652.1:0-452 GCF_001515625.1 Sinocyclocheilus rhinocerous
GTCACTATAAACGTGATATGAAATTTTCATACCGTTACATCCCTACTTACAAATGAGGACAAAACCAGCAAAAGAGCAATAATATGCAAGTGCTATATTAGTATATTATTCAGTTTCACAAAGAAACGTGCAGAATTTTGTCCAAGCAATAATAAAAGGACACATTTAATTTATAATTTGTCTTAAATCTCATTTTGTAAAAAAAAAACTCAGTACAGTGTTGCCAAGTCCGCGGTTTGGGGAACCCCTCCAAAAGAACCTGTACTTTACCCCCTGGAACGCAATTTATACCGGTGGACCCCCCTCGAAACGCGATTGGGCTAGTTTTGAGTAGCAATTTGGGCGGGTTTTGTTGTGAAAACCTGGCAACCCTGGCACGCTAGCGGAAATGTTGGAAATGTTTTGCCTATATAATGAATGTACTTCAAAACGGCACATTGAAATTACTCAAG
>NW_015633653.1:0-3395 GCF_001515625.1 Sinocyclocheilus rhinocerous
AAGCGCTGTACAAATAAACTTGAATTAAATTGAATTGAATTGAATGTTTGGTGGTCTGGTGCTTTTGTCTGTGGGATATTTATTAGATTATTATTAATCTGATTATTTACAGAAGTCAAAATAAAAGCACAGATGGGTGAAATGTTATTTAAATATATAGATTAAAAGCTTAAAATATGTTTAAACTTTACTTGATTTTATTTAATCAAAATCCAGATAGCAAATAAAATAATGTGTCTTTATGTATTAGACTTATTTTTGTCTTTTTGAATTTAAAAAGGTCACAGGCTTCATTTATAAAACACATGTATGATCAGATCCTAAATGATGTAGGATTTCATCCTAAAGTGAGGAACAAATTGAGATTTACAAAGACAAAAAAATCATGAGAAATTATGTGAAAATGTTCTTAAGTGTGCAAAAGAGCATTCGTACAAACTTTGGCGCACATATATACAGTACCAGTATTCAAAATAATCAGAAAGTATTCAATGTTTATAAAAATGTAAAGAAGTAAAGGTAAAAATATACAATCACAATATTTGTTAATATTAATATATTCTTTGTGAAAAGTATGTCACATGTATTAATAATTTTCGTGTTCATGTTGATGAATGTTATACTTCTGAACCATAAAGGGATATTTGAGGCCGTTCTGTAGGTTGTTGTGTTTGTTCACATTGTGCTTGAATTTAAAATAAACTGAGATTTATAAAGATTAATGCATTTCGGAACATTTTTGTGTGTATGGATGTTTTATAAATTGTTTGTAGGGACATTTCAGAAATTCTCTGCACGTCTTAATAAATGAGGCCCCAGAACTCAAGCTCATACTGTATTTTATAATCAAATGTAACTCAATGAACCATGAAAACACCTGCAGATAAAGGAAATTATTAAACAAGTATAATCAAATTGTGAATCTCAAACACTGAAAGATTTCCTCAGATCACTATTGGTTCTCTGTGTGTTGACTCTGTGTAGTTTTACTGTATCATGAAGCTCCTGTGAGGACGCTGAACATCTGTCTCTCACAGCTGTTACTGAATTACTCTGGATGTTTTTATTATTTATATGTTTTTGAATGATTAGCTAAACCTATGCATGCTGAAGTTGTGTGTGAAAATCAGATGAGAGAATCAGAAGAGCCAGACAATAAGTAACTGGTGAGACTCGATCATGAGTCAATGAGTCTGTAATAATAATGTGTTTGTTTAGGACTGATGATTTACCCGCTCAACAAAACTTACTCTGACTCCCTCAGAGCTCCAGTCAAATCTAGACACTAAAATATTATAAAGATAATGGACATTTTGGAAAATTGTTAACATGGTGGCAGCAAGTTTTGCATGTATAAGCACTACACATTTATTTTTCTTCTAAACAATGTGAAATCTGGTAAGCGTCACGAGTGCACTGCTAAGCGGAGTGAGGAGCAAGGATCGGAGAGAGACGAGTAGTACATCAATCCAAATGGGTTTAATTAAGACCATGGACCACTCACGCTATACATGAACAATACCGGACACTGAACTAAAGACAGGGAACACTATTTAAACACATGACAAGACGAGGGGATGACGAGACACACCTGGGATCAATGAAAACAAACGGGGAACACCTGGGATTAAATCAACATAAATCAGGACAGGAACAGGAAACTAACCAAATATGGGCATAAACACTGGGACACATGTTTGCTTCTCTGCCATGCTTTACAACTATGTAATATAAATAGTTTTATTTATAACTCTGAAAAGTTTAATATACTGTGACAATGTGTTGTTTGTCATCCTCTCATCAGCAGCTGCAGTGTCTAAACACTGCTTATTAATTTTGTGTCTCTTGGACTGTACATAAGATGTGTGGAATATCATTAAGTACAAAATATGTACCCTGAATGCAGAGAGTCAGAGTCCAGATGAGGATGATGATGTTGTTCATTGTTGTTGTTGTGTCTTGTGTGATGATGAAGATTGTGTTGTGTTCTGCTCTCAGTCATGAAGTGTTAAACTCACAGCACTATAAACACTCTCAGAGCACTGAAGCATGTGCTGACAATGCAAAGAAGTGGGCAGGATTTACATGCTTTTGCTGCTACCAAACCCATATTATAGTATTTTGATTTTAAATTCTGACTAATGTTATGTCGTCCATGCATGATTTTGTTTTAATGCGTTGGCCTATGTAGAAATGTGGGTGGAATGAGCCACGACAAGAGGATCTTTTCTATATTTTACTGAACTTCTTGAACAATGTAGTCACACAGTGCACTCACCAACAGTACAAGTTGCATATACACACAGTTTGTATGTCGTTGTTGCCGCTGATCAATGTTCTTGCTCCGGCACAGAATGACAGCTTTTCCAACTGTGCGATGAACATGCGAGCAACCTCTAAAAGACTCTACATAAAACACGTAACTCAGCACATACTCTATAACTGATGTGTCAGGATCCTGCCCTGACAGTCTTGTCTGACATACTCTATAACTGACGTAACTAAACAGCCAATAGGAATAGGAACAGAATAAACATAAGGAATACACTTAAAGGGACCATGCTCTTTACTACAGTTATTTTTAGTAGCTATTGTTGAAATCTTTTTGAAATATTAAATTTTCTGGCTACGACTCAAACCAGGGACTTAAGGGCTGCACTGGGATTGGGATCCACGGGACCCAACGCAAATCAGGCGGTAGCGGGCGGAAGTGGGTGGTCAAAAAAATATAGCGCGGGTCCCAATTTGGCGCATTTAGAATGATGGAGTTACATAAACACTAGGCTTGCTGTAGTAGTTGCTGTTACACAGTGATTTGTCAAAATGATATTCCTTGCCCGCAGTGGCACCTTCCCAACTGTCGTGTTGCTTTTATTATAGAAATAAAAATAATTTAGTTCAGATGGGAAACGTACGCTACACTAAACTGAAAACGTCTCCTCTGCTTCATACAGCCAGGGTTGCCAGGTCTGCATGTCAAAACTAGTCCATCCAAGTCAAAAACATCCCAATGTAGCCCAATTACCAAATCCCAAATATCAAAACTCAAAATATACTGTTTACATACCTAAAATGCATATTTTACAGTCACTGTTATGCACATTGATCATAACCACAGCTCAACATTGGCCCTCCTTAACAAAACTTAACATCTAGCACAGTTCTATCATAGGTAGAATGCAAAATGTTTCAATACAAGCATTTCAGTCAAATGTAATTCATGCAATATTTAAAACTTTAACTCACGGGGGAAAATCAACCCACAGAAACCGTTTAAAAGAAATGTTGATTAATGAGTGTTGTCCTTAAAAAATAAAAATAAAAAAGTAGCCTAATTATGTGGGAAAATCGCGGACTTGACAACCCTGCATCCACGAGCTGCAGGAATCAGATTT
>NW_015633654.1:0-603 GCF_001515625.1 Sinocyclocheilus rhinocerous
AACTGTATTTGAGTTGATGTATATGCTTTTATTTATTATTTTTTTAATTAACTTAAATTAACTTTTAATTATTTCTTATGATTTTAAATCTGCATTGAACTTCAGATCAATCTCAAAGTAAAAGGCGGTATTAAAGTCTGATTTTGTGGTGGATGTGTTCAAATTTGATCATCTTAATTTAAGTGATGAAGGATTTTGAAAGTCTGACAGTGTTGAGCACTACTGTAAGGTTAACCCTGCATGGTGTAAATGTTTGAAAATGATTAACAGTGGCAAATAAACATTCATTAGAAATTTTGAAAAGTAATCAAAAGTAATCAGTTACATTACTTTAATAAAGTAATTGAAAAAGTTACACTACTATTACATTTTAAATAGGGTAACTTGTAATCTGTAACCTATTACATTTCCAAAGTAACCTCCCCGACACTGTCATTATTCAGAGCTGGATAGTAACTGATTGCATGTAATCAGACAGATTCCAAAAATTAAGTACTTGTAATTAGATTCAATTACATTTTAAAATACTCGTAATCAGACTACAGTTACTTTTTATGGATTACATGATTACATATTATTCACACAATAGCAATAAATTATTCA
>NW_015633654.1:699-1627 GCF_001515625.1 Sinocyclocheilus rhinocerous
TAAAATAAACCTACCATAAAAATTACAGACCCTTAATTTCTTTGTAAGTGGGCAAATTTACAAAATCAGCAGGGGGTCAAATAAATATTTTCCCCACTGTATATGTTTTGCCCTGACCTGCGCTGTTATGACTGTCATTTTGTAGTATCCTATACTGGAGTGTTAGAAAATGTACTACAGTAATGACTAAAGTTATTTGTCTATATTACTATAGTAGAATTACCACAGCAAATTACCATTAATAAGTTACTACAATTTACTATAGTACCTTTACTAAAGTATGGTTCAAAAACACTATAATATTTACTAGAGACATTTTACTACATTTTCCATGGTAAATTTACTATAAATTACTATAGTATTTTTTTTTCACAATTTACTATAGTACCTTTACTATAGTATGGTTCAAAAACACTCTAGTATTTACTATAGAAATTTTACTACATTTTCTATAGTAAATTTACTATATAGAGAGCTAATAATAGGCATAGATCGCACTTTCTCTTTCCGTTTGCTCTGTTTTGAAGTGAACTTTTATATTATCTGTTTTGGACTGCTGTCTTGAACAGGGTGCGATGCCTGTGAGTTGTTCTAAACGCGGCGCTGTGCTTCTCGTGTGTGACTACCTTACGTTTATACTCCACAAATTAAATGTGGTTTTTTAACTTATTTACTTTAACTTCTTTGTTATTATCAGTGGTATGACATATTTCAGATGTATCTGAAATTACAAAAACACATACATATATTTAATTGTTTGGTCAAAATTATTGCTAGGGACAGTTTGCTAGTCGCTGGATATTGGTAGGGACATGTCTCTAGCGTCCCTACCTAAATCTATGCCCCTGCCCTAAACTTTCACTGCACCCACTGCTCCAGCCTGCAGTGATCCTTACTTGATCTTAGTCCTGCCAATTCACATATCCTA
>NW_015633655.1:0-529 GCF_001515625.1 Sinocyclocheilus rhinocerous
AGCCGCCACTGGAAGGGAGTTACGAGCGTATTCTATCCAGGAGAGTTGTTGGCACCAGCAACTCGGATTGTTGGATGTCAGACAGCGGAGCATTCTTTCGAGATCCTGGTTGGCCCGCTCGCATTGCCCATTGGTCTGAGGATGGAAACCGGAAGACAGACTCGCAGAGGCCCCGATCTGTCTACAAAATTCTTTCCAAAACCGGGAGGTGAACTGAGGACCCCTATCTGAAACTACGTCAACCGGCAATCCATGGAGCCGGAACACGTGATCCACCATCAGTTGGGCGGTCTCCCGGGCGGAGGGCAATTTGGGCAGGGGAATGAAATGAACCGCCTTGGAAAAGCGATCCACCACAGTGAGAACCACAGTGTTACCCTTCGATGGGGGAAGCCCAGAGACAAAATCAAGGGCGATATGTGACCATGGACGGGAAGGGACAGGAAGAGGATGAAACAGACCATCAGGAGGGCGATTCACTGGATTACATTGGGCGCATGTGGGGCAGGCCAACACAAACTGTCTGACA
>NW_015633656.1:0-469 GCF_001515625.1 Sinocyclocheilus rhinocerous
ATTGCCCTTCACATCTTTGTGCGAGTGTGTCAGAATGGCCGAGTGTTCTAAGGTGCCAGACTCAAGGCATATCAACCTTCTCAGTTGATGAGGTTTCTGTTCTCCAAATGGAGGCATGGGTTCAAATCCCAGTTCTGACAAAGGCTCTTTTAGAGTGAACAGACTAGAAGTAGAATTGGATGTAATTATGAGACAGTAATATTTATATTTTGGATCCTTTATTTTGACATCTGACCAACTCCAAGGATAGGGTTGCCCTTCACATCCTTGCATGTTTGCTTCTGACTCCAGGGATAGAATTGCCCTTCTCATATTTGCATGATTGTGTCAGAATGGCCGAGCGGTCTATGGCGCCATACTCAAGGCTTGTCAACCTTCTCAGTTGCTGAGATTTCTGGTCTCCAAATGGAGGCCTGGGTTCAAGTCCCACTTCTGACAACGGCTCTTTTAGAGTGAACAGACTAGAAGT
>NW_015633657.1:0-801 GCF_001515625.1 Sinocyclocheilus rhinocerous
TAGTCAAAAGCGGGCGCTGGAGCGAGATGCCCCTGCTTCGGAGGCTGACTTGAAGAGGGTCAAGCTGGAGAGAGAAGAGCTGGTAGCTGTAGATGGACTGAAAACCAAGAGCGAGCAGGCCAACAAGGTGGCTAACATCCTGCGGGCCGGGGAGGTGAAGGCCACCATCAAGGTGGAGGTGCAGACCAGCGACAAGCCCGTGGACATGAGCACATCTAAGAGGTAGGTCAACAAGCCAAACATAAACGCATATTTTTTTATTCCCAAGTAGGGCTGAAACGATTAGTCAACATTATCGACAACGTCGGCAATAAAAAATTGTCTACAAATATTTTTGTTGTCGAGTAGTCGTTTGATCTCATATGACCTAATGTAAGAGCCTGCAATAACGCGGTTTGACCAGTGTGGCACTGTAGCGCAAGACTGTAATTCAGCTCTCCTGATGCAATTCAAGAGAAGAAGACACAGCACTTCAGAGTTCAGACAGAGCAAATGCAGCCGAACCCGAGGCTGCTGAGCGGCTTTTGGATGAATATGTAAATATATACTGCGCGCTTTCCTCTCAATAACAAAATAAACACATCAAAAACTGACAGCGGTGAGAAAGCAGCAGTTTAAAACGCATCTGATTACTGCGATGTGGATGTTGCACAAGCTCTGCAGTTCAGTATTCAGTCCAGTCATGTCACGTTTATTTATATAGTACTTTATGCAATAGATAGCCTTAAATCAAGCAGCTTTACAGCATTAAACATGAGTCAGTTTTGCTTTCAGTTAGAATTACAACTTGATTTTCTGTTA
>NW_015633657.1:905-1027 GCF_001515625.1 Sinocyclocheilus rhinocerous
TCTTATTTACACGACGGCATGTCATTTCTGTCTCTACGTTACATGGTCGCGCTCTCTGTATCGCACACAGCAGAGTTCCACTCCCACTAGTATTTGTAAATATTAAGCCGCAAAACGACTAT
>NW_015633658.1:0-563 GCF_001515625.1 Sinocyclocheilus rhinocerous
CTCAACATCCGAGGCGATCCTCCGCTCAGTCGCTTGGCTTCACTCAGGCTCGCGGATCACAGCGGGAAATGGCTCTCCGTCATCGGTGGGCTCAGGCTTATGCTCCGTACCGCGGGGAGATGGTGGGCTGGGCTCAGGGTCCTGAGTGCACCTTCAGCACCCACTCGATGAAGGTGGCGAGGCTCTCTCTAGGACCATTCCCGGACAACTGCGCTTGGATGGTGGCGTTAAGTCCAACTTGATAGAATGAACAGAGGCAGTTGTCCGGGTAGTGCGTGAGGTGAGCCAGGGACAGAAAGTCGTTTGTGTGGTCCTCAAGAGAGCGTTCCCCCTGCTCCAGCAGGAGGATTTGGAAGGCGGGCAAGAGAGCGTTCCCCCTGCTCCATCCAGCAGGATTGGAAGGCGGGGTAATCCATAACATGAAAATAAAAACTGACAAAAACCGGAAAAACAAACTAGGGGAAAGACGCCGCTATACTTTAGTTAGTGGTCGGTTATTCTGTCACGACCATGGTGTGTGGAGGCAGGCAGGACGATGAGGACGACAAGGATTCCAATAATGA
>NW_015633659.1:0-274 GCF_001515625.1 Sinocyclocheilus rhinocerous
GTCTTGTTTCCTCTCAGACGCGCTGCAATGGTGATCCTGCGCGCAGTTCTCAAAACATACACAAGATGGTGGCGTTTATCGGTGAATCCGATATTACAAAACCGATATCCGATTATTGTAAAATGCTTAAATATCGGGAAAAATATCGGTAAATCGATATATCAGTCGATCTCTATATTATATTATATTATATTATATTATGTTATATTGGGCTGCACGATATATCGTTTCAGCATCGATATCGCGATGTGCGCATCTGCGATAGTCACATCGC
>NW_015633659.1:872-985 GCF_001515625.1 Sinocyclocheilus rhinocerous
TTTATATACAGATAGTTATACACTTTTTAACCTAAACCCACCCTTATCCCTACCCCTAACCCTACGCTTCACAGAAAACTTTATGCATTTTTACAATTTCAAAAGTAAAAAAA
>NW_015633660.1:0-2086 GCF_001515625.1 Sinocyclocheilus rhinocerous
AATTTAATTCTAATTTGTGCACAACTCTTTCTCTATGTTTTACATGATATAAATATTTGTTAAATGGATAGTTCACCCAAAAATGAATATTCTGTCACCACTTTGTATGATATTCTTTCTTCAGTGGACTGCATACGTGCAGCATACAAATGCATGCCTGAAGACCTAAAAATTACTTTAGCTAGGCTGATCATATCATTTATAATTTATAAATTAATAATTTAATATAATACTTGAAAAAAATTTTCTTAATTTACTTGAATAACTTTAAATGTTACCACATAAACAATTGATGTTACCTGACAAAAAACCTGTCTTTTTTAATTATTATTATTAGCAGAATATCCAAGCTGATTTGTCTTGTACAGTGAAAGTGGATGGAGACACCCTTTATGTTCCACAGAAGTCATATGGGTTTTTAAAGATTTGAGGGCGAGTAAATGCTTTTGAGAAAGAAAGAAAGAAGCAAATGAACAATTTGAATCTCTTTTGATGCTGATGAAATGTGCTTATGCTCACTTGTTTGTCTTTGCTTAGTGTTTCACTATGAAGAAATTTGTAGATTATTCATAACTCATTGTGAAAGTGTATGATTTCATTATCATATAACTGTAACTGAAGTTTAGTGTAAAAGAGACAGAGAGAAAAAGAGAGGAAGGGAGAGAAGAAGTGAAAGAGAGGGCATGTATGTGAGTGTTTGTTATATGTGATCGCCCTTGTGAGTACCCTTGACATCTCATGTCACTGAGTATAGTTATGTCTGTACTCTGTGTCCAATCAACTTCTTGGTTGTGGTGCAGTCCTCTTCTCACACACACAAACTTGTACCCACTCGATCTTAACTTCATACTCCCTGTCTCTACCTTCATCAGTAATAATAACACACAGAGACAGTCTCTCTGTGTTATACTTAGGTGTCATTAACACCCCAGCTCAGTTCAAGAGCTGATTAGGCCAGAGCCCACAATACCTAAAACATCTACATTTCATCAGTATTACAACACTGACATTAATGTAATGAACATTTGGTCATCATTCACTCAACCTCATGTCGTTCCAAACCCTTCTTTCTGCTGTGGAACACAAAAGAAGATACTTTAAAGAATGTTTCTGTTGTTTTTGTCCATAAAGTGAAAGTGAATGGGGTCTAAAACAAAACTGGACAGGTTTGGAACAACATGAGGGTGAGTTAATTTTAGGTGAGCTATTCCTTTGATGTAAATTTTATATATGGGTAAAATATGTAGATTTTTGTCTGCATGCTAGTGTCACTAATGCAAACCTAGTATATCAGTGGGATATGTTAAAATTACATTTATGTAACGGTGGTGGAGACAGAGAAAAGGCAAACACAAGCCTCACAGCAGTTGAGGGAGCATGGGAAATAAATGCAAACCTGACATAAACACGAAGCATGACAATAAATTTACTGAGTAATGGTGAAGATAAACACACACTGTCCATTTAGTATTTCAAAAATGTCCTTTGAGCGTTATTAAGCTATCAAGTTATGTCTAATCTACAGCAATGAGGAAGACTAAAGAACGTGTCAGTGGAAATAGTAAGTGAGAGCAAACCAACACCGCTTGAGTCCCTGGTGAGAGCATGTGTGGTGTGACTGCTCTGGCTCAGAACTTTAATGCGACCGAATTTTTAGCCCAAGTGACCTTCTTAAACACGGCATTGCATGAGGTCAAAGCAATAGTGGCCATAATGCAGATAGTGAGAGACACCCAGACCCTGTGATTGATATGGCTTGTTTGGAAAATGCCGCAGCTGGCAGGTCAGAAGTGTGAGTAAAACAACCAAAACACCTCCAGAGAATGTCAGAACTCCCATACAACATTAGAGAGATTTTACCCATATGCAGGCCTTCCTGGAATCTGCACAGAATTCCACAGAATACAGCAGATTTCTGGAAAATTCCAGTGCTGTTATTTACAAAATTCCTACACACGTGTGTTCATTTATTCATTATTTTGAATATTTTTAATAGATTTTGAATGTGTCTTTAGCTACCAATAATATTAATAGCTCCTGTTAATGTCACGGTCAAGGTGTGTGGAGGCAGGCAGGATGACGAGGA
>NW_015633661.1:0-566 GCF_001515625.1 Sinocyclocheilus rhinocerous
ATCCATATTCAGCTCTGGTGCGTGGATTAAGGTCAAAACAAATGTGTAGCAGGTATTTTTTTACCATTTTTTAGCTTGAACCAGCTATTATGACACCCCCTAACTACACAAAGTACACCAGTCTTTCTGTGGTCCATATTAAAAGTAAACTAGCCTGTAAAATCTACACAGTGACCGCAAAACTACGGAATCACAATACAACTACTATTAGCGGAAGTGCTTTACCGGAAATCTGACACAGTTCGAAAATGGCACCGCCCGTGCTTACGTGAAAAATTAGGTGGATAGTGATAGTGCAGTCAGTGACGTTGCAGTAACAGTACAGTGACGGTAGAGTGGTGGTAAAAAACAATTTTGACTCCCCCCTCCTTGCACTCCTGAGAAAAAAAGTCAGATATAAGAAATAACTTAGAATTACTCTCAGATAATAAAATCTCAGATAGGGCTGGACAATAATTCAATATCAATATGTATCGCTATACATCATATCATATATGATATGATTTTAAAACACATTTCCGATATTTCGATATACATTACCAGTGTTTCCCATACATTGATTTATT
>NW_015633661.1:791-953 GCF_001515625.1 Sinocyclocheilus rhinocerous
TCGGAGCACTTTTCATACCCTTTTTTCTGGCTGAAGCACATTTGTTTCAATCTATAATAATAATCAGCCTACACTACCAGTCAAAGGTTTTTTATTGAACAGTAAGATTTTTTATTTTTTTTAAAGAAGTCTCTTCTGCTCCCCAAGCCTGCATTTATTTGA
>NW_015633662.1:0-529 GCF_001515625.1 Sinocyclocheilus rhinocerous
ATTATTGTGCGACGGTTTGTAGATGCCCAAGCTGCCGACGAGTCACGTATGTTTTCGTCTGTCCCGATATGAGAGTTGCCTTCACTAATATGGCGGTGACGTTGACGTGCGGTCGAGCGGCCAATGAGGCGTCTAGGTATTTATTATGTCTATGGTTTTAATGCTTTCTTTGCTAGCAAGTCTACTTCCTCATTTCCATCCACACCCACATGTGCAGGCACCCAGAGGAATTTTACCTCTATCCTTAACTGCCTTATTCTAAACAAACTTTGTAAAACTTCAAATACTAAGTCTTGCCGAGCTTCAGATTTACCACTTAGTAGACTAGTGAGCGCAGCCATTGAGTCAGTACATATCACAGTTCTAGCTGGTTGAACTTCTTCGATCCACTGTAGAGCTAGTATGATAGCTAATAATTCAGTAGTAAAAACTGACACATGATCTGATAACCTTTTTTCCATTTTTATTTTAAAAGTGTGAATACATACTGCTGCTGCTGTTCTTCCAGACTCTGGCTCCTTAGACCCAT
>NW_015633663.1:0-191 GCF_001515625.1 Sinocyclocheilus rhinocerous
ATTGCAAATGGACACACATCCCACTCCCCATTTATTGAATGGGATGGGTTTAATAGGTTAGTGGGCAATCATCCCACTAACCTATTATAGCGATCCCATTCAATAAATTGCAAATGGACACACATCCCACTCCCAATTTATCGAATGGGATCTGTTTAATAGGTTAGTGGACAATCATCCCACTAGCCTAT
>NW_015633663.1:355-528 GCF_001515625.1 Sinocyclocheilus rhinocerous
ACACATCCCACTCCCCATTTATTGAATGGGATTGGTTTAATAGGTTAGTGGACAATCATCCCACTAATCTATTATAGCGATCCCATTGAATAAATTGCAAATGGACACACATCCCACTCCCCATTTACTGAATGGGATCGGTTTAATAGGTTAGTGGACAATCATCCCACTAA
>NW_015633664.1:0-1862 GCF_001515625.1 Sinocyclocheilus rhinocerous
GTTCCAGAGTATACCTGTAACTTCGACACCCAGGGGTCGAGAGCTCACAGGTGAACAATGCCAGAGAACTTGGGCGCGGTATGGCCAAGGGCTCTCTGTCATGTCTGTTTATGCAGCGCGTGCCATTTCAAGCGGAAAGGACCCTGGCCTGTAAGGCCGGGACTTCCAGGTTATAAAACCTCGCAAATGTGGACGGCGAGGCCCAGCCGGCCGCCTCACAAATATCCGCAATGGACACACCACTGGACCATGCCCACGACGAGGCGATGCCTCTAGTCGAGTGGGCCCGTACTCCAATGGGGCATTGGAGGCCCAAGGAAGAGTATGCTAGCGAGATGGCGTCTACTAGAGAGTCTTTGCTTCGTAACCGGAAACCCTTTGGTGCGGTTACCGAAGCTGACAAAGAGTTGTTCCGATCGCCTATAGGGAGCGGAACGCTCAATATAGATTCTCAATGCTCTGACGGGGCAGAGCAGAGATTGCTCTCTGTCCTCTTCAGTTGGAGGAAGCGCGGAGAGCGTAATGACCTGTGCTCTGAACGGAGTGGAGAGCACTTTAGGTACGTAACCGTGCCTCGGTTTCAGGACGACTTTAGAGTCGTTAGGCCCGAATTCCAGGCAGGCAGGGCTAATTGAGAGCGCCTGCAGGTCCCCTATTCGCTTTACTGATGCTAGTGCTAGAAGCAGAGCAGCCTTCAGCAATAGCGACCTAATGCTGGCGGACTGTAGCGGCTCGAAAGCGGAGCCCTTCAGGGCCCTCAGCACAGTGGACAGGCCCCATGAAGGGACGGTAGGGGGACGAGGCGGATTCAGCCTCCTTGCACCCTTCAGGAAGCGGATGACCGCTCTATTTTTGCCCACCGATTGGCCCTCAATAGGGACATGAGAGGCCGCTATAGCCGCCACATAGACTTTGAGCGTGGATGGGGAGCGACCCTTATCCAGCAGCTCTTGTAGAAAAGACAGCACCTCTGCTAATTCGGAAGTGAGAGGGTCTTTGCCGCGGTTTAAACACCAGGCGGAGAAAAAAGACCACTTTAAGGCATAGAGGCGTCTCGTAGACGGAGCTCTAGCCTCCGAAATTGTGTTTAAGACTCGCTCTGGGAGGCACGAAGGCTCCCGTTGAGCGGCCAGAGGTGCAGGGCCCATAGGTCGGGCCGAGGATGCCATAATGTCCCGTTCGCTTGAGAGAGGAGATCCCGTCTCAGTGGAACAGGCCAAGGGGCCGCTATCAGTAGCTGAGTCAGCTCTGATAGCCACAGCTGGTTCATCCAAAGGGGGGCCACCAGGAGAACCCTGTGTTTTTGTTCCCTCACTCGCCTGATTACCTGTGGGATCAGAGCGATCGGGGGAAAGCATAGAGAAGGAGGTTGGGCCAATCGTGGGCCAACGCGTCCTTGGTCTTTGAGAAATAAATTTGGCAGTGAGAGTTGTCTTCTGAGGCGAAGAGGTCTACCTCGGCCTCGCCTAAGATCTCCCAGATCTTCTGAAGGGACATTGATCCTTGATAACATGTCCGCTCCCTGGTTCAATTTGCCCGGTATATGTGCTGCCTTTAGCGAGCGTAGGTTGGGTTGAGCCCACTCTAAGAAGCGCTCTACCAGCATGAAGAGGCGCTTTGAAGAGAGGCCTCCCTGGCGATTTATGTAGGACACAACCGACATGTTGTTTGATCGGATTAGCACATGGTGCCCTTTCAGGACTGGCAGGAAGAACTGACAGGCTCGACATACTGCTAGCATTTCCAGGCAGTTGATGTGGAAGCCTTTTTCCGCCTTCGACCAGTGGCCAAAGGTCGGTATGCCCTCGCACAGTGCTCCCCAACCTGAGTTGGAGGCATCTGTCATGACAGCTGTCCTTCTG
>NW_015633665.1:0-896 GCF_001515625.1 Sinocyclocheilus rhinocerous
GCCTGCCAACCAAGCCTGGTGCTGAGAACCGAATCTCTGATACTGTCTGCTTTGAGCCCCTTCAATCTGCTTGCATGCTCTGCTGTTCTCTGCTCTGGTTTTCTCCCCATCCTTCCTCCCCGATTTGACCCACGACTTTCTCCCCATCCTTCCTCCCCGATTTGACCAACGACTGAGACTGTCCCCCAGACTGTCTACCTCTCAGGGCATTGATCCCTCACTGGGCTAAACTCGGAGACAGGAGCCCTCCGCAGGCTATACTCGGGAACTGGAGCCCTCCGTGGGCTATACTCGAGATCAGGAGCCCTCCCTGGGCTTAACTGGGGATCAGGAGCCCTCCCCGGGCTAAACGAGGAATCAGGAGCCCTCCCCGGGCTTAACTGGGGATCAGGAGCCCTCCCTGGGCAAAACGAGGAAGCAGAGTCCTTCCTGTGCTAAACGAGGAATCAGGAGCGCTCCCTGGGCTTAACTGGGGATCAGGAGCCCTTCCTGGGCTAAACAAGAAATCAGGAGCCCTCCCTGGGCTAAACGAAGAATCAGGAGCCCTTCCTGGGCTTACCTGGGGATCAGGAGCCCTTCCTGGGCTTAACTGGGGATCAGGAGCCCTCCCTGGGCTTAACTATGGAACAGGAGCCCTTCCTGGGCTAAACGAGGAATCTGGGAAGCGCTTACGAGGTGCTGGCACTGGAGGGAGCTCTGGAGGAGCAGGCACAGCAAAGCGCATTCGAGGAGCAGGCACTGGAGCAAACTTATGGGCTGGAGCCGACACTGGAGCAAGCTCTGGGCGGGAGTGAGCCACGACCGACAGGTTTGACTGTGGAGTGGCCAGCGGGCTTGCCACAGAAACGGCTGGCGGGCTTGCCACAGGAACGGCCGGCGGGCTTGCCACAGGAACT
>NW_015633666.1:0-562 GCF_001515625.1 Sinocyclocheilus rhinocerous
AGTCACTGTTAAGTGAGTCATTGCGATTGAACCGAATCATTTAAAGTTGATTCATTCGGGAACGAAACTATGGAGTCAAAATAATGCCACATATATATGCAAAATAATAAAGTTTTGCAAAAGAAAATAAAGTTTTGCAAACGAAAATGAAAGTATTGAGAAAAATAAATGTGCTTTTTGCAAACAAAAATAAAGAATTGCAAAAGAAAATGAAACAAAAATAAAGAATTGCGAAATATAAATGAAACAGCACAAAAGCAATGATTTTGCAATACATATTTTCCATGGCCATATTTACTAATTTATTTGCAACGCTGCTTTTATTTTGCGTTTCAGTCAAGTTTGAGCTTGCAATACCGTTTTCCCTTTGCGCTTCACGTTTCTGCGCGTCTCGCTTTGTGGCACTGTTTTGACACGGGGGTGGAGTCAAGGGACGGGGGCGTGTACAACAGGCCTGGGCACGCCTCCCTGGAAGTGACGTCGTCGGCCCGAGCCGCAGCTCACTGATCCAGGCAGCATCGTTTCCTTTTATTCTCTAGCATTAAACATGCATGTTTTCGTT
>NW_015633667.1:0-2187 GCF_001515625.1 Sinocyclocheilus rhinocerous
TGACCCGAGAATTAGATTTGGGTTATTTGGTAATTGTACAAAAAAGGTTTTTTATTTATTTATTTTTTTTATAACTAAGCATCCTATTATTTTTTAATTAGTTTTAAAAAAGCTACAACAGTTTAAACCTGTAATATTTGCTTAATACATATGAAAACACAAACCAATACATTCTCACCTGTAAAAGATTATCCCATTTCTTCTGGACTTTAAATCCCTGCGGTTTCTACAACCAGAGGCTGTGCAATTGTGTGGCATCTTGGAAAACTGATTTTTGCGGTCGAATGTGGCATCTACGTACATATCTGTCACAACGGAAACGTCCTGGGCCGCGTTTCTCGATAACGACGGATCTTAAGAGCTTCTCTACGTGCGAGATTACGATCTTTTGTAACGTTTTACGTGTACTGAAAATGAACACGTGAGTACGAGCTACGGATCTTAAGAGCTTCTCTACGTGCGAGATTACGATCTTTTGTAACGTTTTTAGCTATTAATGGTTCTGAATTTAAATATACAATTATTCTGAATAATTAGACTATTTAACTTTTATCTTAAATCCAATAGCTATTAAAGTTTTTAAGTGTCATTATTTATCCAGACCACTTTAATGTCTCCAATAAGACAAAAAATGCCCTGAGATATGAATGCAACCCAACAGAGGCTCTTTCTGAGTCAGTGAGCGCTCCTCTGAGGAGAACAGCATCCTTTGTGTCGAGTAAGTAAACCGTTTTAATCAATGTTTCTGATTTTTTTTATTAATCTGTGGTTCTCTGGTCTCCAAACAAATATGTGGCCAGGTCATGTTATTTGCTCTTTCTTTTTCGTGCTGATGAAAACAAAAGTTGGTTTGCAGAATATTTTTAAAACCTGATAAAATGAAAGCTCATTTAAAATCAGATCATGAAAAAAATACACTTTTGATTTCAGTATGAGTGAGCGTTTCTGATGGGTAAATATGAAATAGGCTAATTTCCAAAAAAGTAAAGTGATGATAATACTTGATATGGCATTTATTGTATATACAGTACCATGGTACACACAGTAAATGTTTTCCAGAGCTGGCTAGTAATGTAATCAGATTCCAAAAACCGAGTGCTCATAATTAGAGTATATTACATTTTAAAAATGCTCATAATCAGATTACAGTTACTTTTTATGGATTACATTATTACATATTATTCACACAATGGCAGTAAATCCTTCATATTTTATTGATTCTCCATAATTCATCTTTTTTTTCTCTCTCTCTCTCTTTTAAAATTTCCTCTCTAAAAATCCTACTTTGTGTCATACACTTAGTTTTGGCTATATTCATAATATAGAATGGTCATGTAAATGTCATGTAAATCAAAAATCTAAAAGGTGTGCATTATAACTGAGAACTACATGAACACTTCACAGTTGGTTGTGTTACTTTAAGTAATTTTCCTCAAATGCTATTGAAGTTAGAAAAGTGTATACCAATGTCGTATGTAACTTTGACGGTCCCTAGATTTGCGAATATCGAGTGCCGGGAAATGACACCTCTGGCCATTCCGTTGCGTCGTTTGTAAAGTCACAGATACTGTACGGACAATACGGCTCAGTTTTTCTATGTATCTTGCTCTGTTGAACGGCAAAAGTGACTTTACTAGGCTATACTGGATTTACACCATGCATCTCCTGTCAGCGGGAAAGCCATGCCCCCAGCTATCACAAGACCCAAGCAAGTCCATGGTTGACACCCTCTCATTAGCATGTTGTGCAGAGGAAAAATAAATGCGGAACTACATTCAGAAATAAATGAGTCATTAAAAGAAAACAGTTAGGATGAGTTTAGCATTTCCTTAAACATTTTCCATTTGGTCACCAATTTATTTTATTTATTTGACTACTTTCATCACACATTTAATTATTTATATATGTATTTAAACAAGATTACGTGTATTTATACACACATTTATTTATTTATTTATTTGCGTATTTATTTATTTACACACACATTTATTTATTTATTTGTGTATTTATTTGTTTTTAATTTCTTATTTGCATATTTATTTATTTATTTGTGTATTTATTTATTTATTGTTTTGTTTTTGCAGGTTTCGTTCTCCATACGCTTCATGACGGCTTAACAGAACTTAATTTGAACGGTTTCATGGGTTTGGAACAACACGAGGGCGAGTAATTAATGACAGAATTTTC
>NW_015633668.1:0-110 GCF_001515625.1 Sinocyclocheilus rhinocerous
ACTACTGCCTCGTTGTCCCCAACCTACCTCATGACATCTACATTGAAGCAGACATCATGGTCCGCCTCAACGCCTGTGTGGACATTGTGAACGACGTCATATGGGCTCCC
>NW_015633668.1:1054-1246 GCF_001515625.1 Sinocyclocheilus rhinocerous
TTCCTTTCCCCTCTAGTCCCCTCATCAGGGAACTCCCTTAACTGATCTCAAATCCAGGTCCTGAAATTGAGATTGACACCCTTCATTAATGGGTGTTAATCACCTTTATGGATCAATGCCCCTAAGGGCTTGATCCTCCATATCGATGATTTAGCATTGTATCACCTTACCAACGACGAGTATCAGGCCGAA
>NW_015633669.1:0-210 GCF_001515625.1 Sinocyclocheilus rhinocerous
GGGAATGCGGGCCAGAACCATGGCAAGCACTAAGTACCAACTTTATGGTGAGTTGACCCTGGGATGTCAGACGGCTTGTCCGTGACTTTATCCCCTACGGCCAAAGGCCTAGGCTACATACCCAAACTTACCTCTTGGGCCCGGGGTCGAGGTCCAGGCTTGGAATCAAATAGATTCCTTTAAGGGGATACGACTAAGAGCCTAGTACCA
>NW_015633669.1:246-497 GCF_001515625.1 Sinocyclocheilus rhinocerous
TAGTATCATACTAAGTCTTGGCCTGTCACACAGGGGCTACCGCTTGCTCTTGAATAAGCTCTGAAAGGAACTGTCTCAACAGACCCCTAGTAGCAACACCCTGTTAAAGTAGGTATCCTAGGATACCTAGGTGGAGTGGCGCCCAAGGTGAACGGGGCTCTAACCAGCTCACGAAGCCCTCACCATATAGGATTTTAGAAAAGAATGCAAAGAATTAGCGTGCGAACTTACCACAATGTGGATTTTAGAAA
>NW_015633670.1:0-518 GCF_001515625.1 Sinocyclocheilus rhinocerous
TGGATCCAGACTGAAGCTTGTGTAAATCCTAGTTACATCCCGTGGAAAAAACCCAAGCTTAAGAATAATAATGCACATTTGATCAGATATAACTGCAGTCCAAGATTATGAGATGCATTGAACAGCGCTGTGAGAAACTACTTTGTTTGGCCTTCCAAAAGATGACATAATGTTTCTATAAAGTGGGGCAGTTCCAACTTTGCAGCTGGTGCTTCTGACTCACAGCCTGTAAGTACGTTTTTATATTTAAAGGATTTGCCACTGATGATTCAAACGCGAGTTTGAGCAGTGTAGAGTAGCACTTGTTGTTTGTCATTTCTCCGATCACAAATGCAGACATGGTTTTATGTTTACGCGGCACAATATGCAACGCAAAGCGTAAAAACACAGTATAAGTCATTATAATCAGTAATTATGTCCCCACTGGATGCAACAAATGCCTAGTTTGTATAGTTTGTAATTGGGTTTGTCTCGTTGCGCCGGGACACATGGAAACACAGTATGGTAAGGGGCGTAAC
>NW_015633671.1:0-309 GCF_001515625.1 Sinocyclocheilus rhinocerous
CAGACATGAGCAGACCTGTAGCCTACTCACGTAATTAATGTTACGACTTACAAGCGCGCACTTTGACAGAGTTCAATTCAAATAGTCATCAGCAGCCATTAGTTCGGTAAAATTGAGCATCATAATGGACACATTTGTTATTAAGGGAGGAAAACGAAATGTGGAAAATGCCAGCGAAGGAACACATACAAACAAGTGTAGTCGCAGCAGTGAAGGTATAGGAGAGTGCTGGACTTTCGGCATCAACTTTCGGTTTGCCCTGCCACTCACTTGAAGATGTTCAGGCAAAAGGAAACACCCATACTACGC
>NW_015633671.1:416-538 GCF_001515625.1 Sinocyclocheilus rhinocerous
CGAGTCCGACCCGAGCCCGTCTTTTTTTTCCCCCTTCTCCCAAAACAGCTTATACTACTTATACTACTATATTACATTAGTTCAGTTTTGTATGTAATGGAAAAGTGATTATATTTCGTTTC
>NW_015633672.1:0-528 GCF_001515625.1 Sinocyclocheilus rhinocerous
CCACCGGTGAGCCCGTGACAGTTAACAGGTTAAGAGCAGTTTTTTCTTCTTCTTGTAATTAGGAACGCTTGTCCTCCTAATTTAAAAAAATTAGGAGCACCTTCTGATCAATAATGAAATTCTGATAAAAAATTAGCCTTTAAATACCAGTTGATATTTGCCTCCTTAAAGTGATTTACAGGGACATTTTCTTTTTACCTTTGTAATGACATTTTTCAAATGTTATTAAAAGCATGTCATCATCTATCATTTTCAGACATTTAATGAGGCTCAGAGGTGCCATGAGTGCAATTAAATTCATGTTGCGATTAATGTTTTAAATATAAAATGTTGAATATAGAAATATTAAATTATTGAAATAACTGAAATTATAGGCCCTACATTAAAAATTAAACTGAAAGTCACTGATTTTATCACTGAATCATTAATTCAATTGATTAGTTCGAACGGCTGATTCATTCAGGAATGACGCAAGTGACTGTCTTTATGAATGGGTAATCATGAATCACTGACTCACTAGATTTGTTT
>NW_015633672.1:639-1388 GCF_001515625.1 Sinocyclocheilus rhinocerous
CCTCTGTGTCTTTGTTTTAAACTATTTTCGACGACATAATAGAGCAAAATCAGACAATAGTGTTATAGTCAGACAACGTAAGTCACTTACTTAATATTTCTTGTTTATTGAACTGTTGTATTAAATCAATATCACATTTGCAAACTCCCTTAATAATCTTTAAAAGCCTGTCACTCTCAGTTTATCGCGATCTGTGGGCGCACAGAAAATGGTCTATAACAGAGCGTGCGAGCGAGTTGTCTTTCACTTTAAATAAGCAAGACTCAAAAGCACGTGCAAATGATACATTCCGTCATCTGTCATCGCATTATAAGCGCGGAATTCAACTGCGGGAATGAGTAGAATTGTTATTAATAGCCACAATCCCTCGCCGAAATTCAAGTCCTGCTCTGTGTTCTCTGCTAATAACCCGACTGTGAATGATGCAAGCGGCATTATGTTGTCAGTGAGAAGCTGCAGCCGTGACGGGGATGATTTTTGGTGTGCCGGCAGAATAACAACAACAATGCTCTACATGTTTCTTTTCCCTTCATTTTTTCCAATTGACTGAAATCCGTCGTAGAGACGGAAAACTTTAATCCCTGTGCGTCTGCTTAGTGATATTGAAAAGGCCAGGGGTGATAGGATTTCAATATTAGGGAGGCTCAGCCTCAATTAGTGTATGATTAATAAATATTGACTATATTGTTGTGCAATATATTGATACACCAGATCCAGTCTGTATCCAGATCAGATGGTCACTGCAGTCA
>NW_015633673.1:0-1303 GCF_001515625.1 Sinocyclocheilus rhinocerous
TTTTTTTAAATCGGTATCTACATTAATAGTACATCTATTGTTAGAAACATATTTCTGTAAAATGTTTTGCTTTAAAAAGTGTATTTGTGCTCTAACATTTTTTAAAATAAATGCCATTAGCTTTGATATTTTAGATCTATCTACTTCACGTTTAAGTGTTTCTTATGTGTCCAAATACTTCATAGATCCACTGTTTTAAGATATCAAGACAATTAAGTATTATGTTTGTAACTCACAGCCAGTTGAGACGGGGCATCTCAAGGCAAATCGAAGTTTTAGGAAATTGTTCGACAGAGTTATTTAATAAAGACCTGCAAAATAAATAGATATACATACTCACTGTTGAGCGATACAATACAGTCAACAAAGAAATCACTTTACAATAAATGAAAAACAGGCATACGCTTTCATAGGCATATGCACAATAGCTTTGCATATATCGAATTTCATCTTTTTGATATGTCTGTCAAGGTAAATTAGCAGGTCATCCTTACAAGAAAAATAACGATTTCAGGCCTTCAAAAGACTTCTGACGCAGGGATGAAAGTCTGTTTTCATCCAGAATCCTACACACAGACAAAAAAACAGATTACAAAATATTTTTAAAAAGTGACCTTGAGAACCATCTGAAAATAACCATCTCCTCAGAAACCCCAAGTCTGAGCCCTGAAAGGGCAGAGATTCATTTGAATGATTCTGCAAATTCATTCTCACAGAGAATGAACACAATCCATCAATTATGTCTGAACAAACAAGCAAAAAGCGCAAAAGAGGGGAAAAGTGCCTAGGAAACAAATGGAAAAAATTAGAATGATACAAAGAATAAGAGAGAAATTGCAATTCCCAGCCGAATCACACTTATCATCCTATTTTATCCACTATGTGAGTGTGTACATGTCTGTGTTTTTCTACTTACAGCCACTCCAGACTGCTGAGGTCACTAAATATTCCTGCTTTCAGAGATGCAATTCTGTTCTGACTCAAAAAACTGCAAAAACAAAAAAACAAGAGAGAGACAGAATGAGACAAAGAGAAAGAGAAGGCCACATTAATGGAGGTCTGATGTTTAAAGGGGTCATATGATGCGATTTCAATTTTTCCTTTCTCTTTGGAGTGTTACAAGCTCTTGGTGCATAAAGAAGATCTGTAAAGTTGCAAAGACTAAAGTCTCAAATCCATAGAGATATTCTTTATAAAAGTTAAGAGTCAACCACGCCTACACTGTAAAAAATAAGTGTAATTTTAACTGTAAAATTGTAAAAAAAAACTGTTAATAGGTTAACAGTAAGTTCCCGTACTATAT
>NW_015633674.1:0-201 GCF_001515625.1 Sinocyclocheilus rhinocerous
CTTGTTTGTGCTTCGTGAACACTCTTGCCTTGCACGGCGGCACCACTGCGCTGCAAAGATGTACCGGAAGAAGCGCGATTATTAGACGACAGATCGTCATTTCCAAAAGGTAAATATTCCCCTTCAGAGTCAGAATCGGCGAATAACATTTGCAACACATCCTCACGGTACAACTTTTTATTAGCCATTTGGCGATTTTCT
>NW_015633674.1:348-542 GCF_001515625.1 Sinocyclocheilus rhinocerous
GTGACGTAATTTTGGTCTAGAATCGAAGTACTACATGTCTGCCATCTAGTGGTAGGGAATACAAATGAGATATTACACCATATTAGGAACTACAGTCTATTTGATTAAGTATGACGTCTTGTAGCAATTTTGCGACTTTGGCGCTAAGAGGATTAAGGTTAAAAAAACACATTATTTTCCACATACTGTACATT
>NW_015633675.1:0-336 GCF_001515625.1 Sinocyclocheilus rhinocerous
TCCCCCTTAGTGGGTGGAGTCAAGTGTCATATTACAAAATGTATTGCGGTCTTTTAGAATCAAACGTTTTTATAATCTTGACAAAATGCATATATTTGGAAAGGTCTGAGTCTCAAGATTCCACATTTGGTGGTTATTTTTTGATAGAAGTAATATTGATAGAGAAATTTAGACAACAAATTTTGCATCAACACAAATTCTACAGAGTTTGGATGGCACCCGGTGGCTGTTTGTGGTATAACGCCCTAAATAAAACCTCACAGGAACCTCAATTTTTTATACATCAACTTCAAATTTGGAACATAACTTATTTAGACATAAGGCTTTAATTTTATA
>NW_015633675.1:422-616 GCF_001515625.1 Sinocyclocheilus rhinocerous
ATTTTTTTTAACTTATTTTATTTTGGCTAGTTGCAAAGGCAGCATTTCTCATTTTCACTTAATTTAACTTGATGTTCTAAAATTTATTATTTAGGTTTTTATTTGTATTTTAAAGTTTTAATTTTAATTTGAGTTTTATTCATTTTGTTATGTGCTTTTTTCATTTTTATTTATTTGTATTTATTTATGTATTA
>NW_015633676.1:0-802 GCF_001515625.1 Sinocyclocheilus rhinocerous
GAAAACTGTAGAAGCATTGTTCCTTGTTAGAGTGTGTTAATTTCAGCATTTACCATTCCTAATACATTTTTAAATTTAGTTTTAAGATTTAAATTAAGTTTCTAGTTTTAAGATTTAAATTAAGTTTCTAGTTTTAAGATTTAAATTAAGTTTGTTAATATTAGTTAATGAACTATGAGCTAACTTTAATGATCAATATAATTCATATTTTTATTCATTTACAAAGTATGGTTCAGTAGTGTTTTTTTTTTTTTAAATAGTAAAGCACTCTTTTAGTTTTCATTCAGTATCCATTGTAAAAACTATCTGTTGATTAATCGTATCGGCTAGTGTGGTCCAACCTAGTTATCGGTTGACCTCTATTTGTTAGTAGGGCTGTGTTCGATACAGCATTACGACGATGTATCATTACAGGTACGTGACGATACGGATATCTGTTTATGTATCAATATCACGGCATGTGTGCAGCAGTGGACTGCACTTACTTTGAATACAAGAACAGCGTTTAAAAAGGAGTAGAAAAGTGGAAGGTTTCTAAAAAAATAATGAATAGAGTATAATATACAGGCTACAACAAGGTTTAATCTGGCCGCAGAGGAACTCATCCGGGGTTGCCTGATATACAGAGATATAATCCCTGAAACAGAAATTCCCACTTGCGCAATACGGAAATATCTGTGTGTGTGTGTGTTACTTATTTTTGTCAACCTAGCAACCATGAGTACGCGCTCCACTCTGCATAAAAGCGCTGGCTTTTTGAAAACACCGGTAAGCTTGCAGTTTAGCGATCTCCACTTTGACA
>NW_015633677.1:0-528 GCF_001515625.1 Sinocyclocheilus rhinocerous
GTGCCTGGGACTCAGGGTCAATTTTGCCAAGAGCTCGTTGTTCCCTACCCAGCGAATATCGTTCCTGGGAACAATTTTCGACTCAGCCCAAATGAGAGCTGTAGTCACACCGGAACGGGCTCTGACCATACGGAGGCTGCCGTCCTCCTTCGAGATTGGTACCACTCACCCTCTCAAAGCGTTTCAAAGGATGCTGGGCCTCATGGCGGCAGCATCGCCCGCGGTACAGTTGGGTCTGCTTCGTATGCGCCCCCTTCAGCACTGGTTGAAATCACAGGTTCCATCCCATGCGTGGCTTCACGGACGCCTGCAGATCAGGGTGAGTCAGGCCTGTGTAACAGCCCTGGCCCTCTGGAAGAACTCCCGCTGGATGGAACAGGGCGTGGCTATGGGGATGGTTTGCAGAAGGACAGTTGTCACGACTCACGACAGATGCCTCCGCCTCGGTTTGGGGGTGCTGTGCGAGGGCATACCGACTTTTGTCCACTGGTCGAAGGCGGAAAAAGGCTTCCACATCAACTGCCTGGA
>NW_015633678.1:0-946 GCF_001515625.1 Sinocyclocheilus rhinocerous
TATGGATATGAAATTTGGCCATTAAAATAATAATAAAAAAAAAAAAAGTGTGGGTCTGTTTATATCTTGAGTTTTCAATAATGCCTAAAAGAACATCTTTCCACTGTAAAGTAACATTTTCGTCAACATTGTCAGCAATAAAATCAAGTACATTTCGCCAAAAAAAGACACATAAGGGCAGTGCCAAAATAAATGAACAGCTGTCTCTGGCTTCTACTTAGCAGCGTATCGAAATAGATTCATAATCGCCACGTCAGTGACGTCACACGTAACGTCAACAGAAGATTGATCCTGCAGAAGTACGATCGATCGAGACCGCTGACATTGCCGTGAATTCGAATACAATTCGAATAAAGCAAACAGGTAAGTAAAAACAATCAATTTTATGTGTTTTACAGTTAAGTTTAGATGACATCATGCCCGATCAATATCTGAAAATACTTTTTAAAAACGGCGGCATTTTGCGCGGGCATGCAGGCCCATCACATTAACACAAGCAAATATCCCGACCCCGATGTCTTGGTGTCAGCATGTTTTGAAACACTATTTTTACTCTAATATAGTATAATAATATGGTCATAACCAATTAACCTTCCATGAGACTTTGCGACCGTGGACGCACATTTTGCAGGTTAAAATGTTCATGGTTAATATTACGTAGTATTTGTTAGTATCACATAAACGCTTAAGTCTGGATAATGATGATGAATAATGTCTGGATAATCAATCATTGTGTCATATAGTCGGACAGAACACCGAAAAGTAACACAATTAATTGTTTATGCATATTAAGAAATTTTAAGGCGCTTTAAGTGTTCCAGGAGAGTAACTTATGGGTTTGGCGCCAGTGGTAGAGTGCAACATTTAAAATATAAATCACTTAGCAGTGTCAGTAATCTTAAACTGAATCTGATCAGTATATTTCATTTCAGAGCGACATATCGGA
>NW_015633679.1:0-463 GCF_001515625.1 Sinocyclocheilus rhinocerous
TCAATAAATGGGAAAACAAAGTAACTGGCATTACTTTTTCGAAAAGTAACTCAGATATTTTCTTTTAAATAAAAAAAGTAATGCGTTACTTTACTAGTTACTTGAAAAAAGTAATCTGATTACGTAACTCGCATTACTTGTAATGAGTTACCCCCAACACTGTTTGGAACAATACTGGTAACCCAACAGTTGTTGTCTGGGCCCCCATGACTTCCATAGTATGAAAAACAAAATACACTACTGGAGTCAATGGAAACCAGAAACTTTCTAGTTACCAACATTCTTCATAATATCTTCTTTTATGTTGAGGAGAACAAAGAAATTCATACAGGTTTAGAACAACTTGAGGCTGAGTAAATGATGACAGTATTTTCATTTTTGGGTGATCCCTTTAAAATCTCATCATATTAGGATCTCATATAGCCTACTACTACACATGCTTTATATTTAACTATTAACGTTC
>NW_015633679.1:654-801 GCF_001515625.1 Sinocyclocheilus rhinocerous
TCTTAATGCGCGCATTTGCCAAAATGAATTCTGCCCCACTGCTTAATGTCCCTGAACTGTTCAATTTGTTTTTAAACCACAATGCTTAAAATGCGTTTAAAAGAAAAGCTTAACCTACATCATGCCGCGCAAAACGATTGATATATT
>NW_015633680.1:0-560 GCF_001515625.1 Sinocyclocheilus rhinocerous
TGAATTGATATTCTCAACTCTATTTTACAATCACTCAGTATGCAATCTTTTATAAAAAATAATTATTTATTTATCTTTACTTCTCTTTACTATTTTTTCCACACTTATAATTATTTTTAATATACTTATTTAACTTGCTTCCTTGATCTCACTTCTACTGCACTGAGCTCTGAAAATTTTCTCCTTCTCTTCCACACAGACACCAAACATGCAAAAGCCTATAAAAGATCTTGATTCAATCTTTATTGATATTATTTTCCTAAACACATTCACACTGCTCGTCCCTTTATTCACACACAGGGCTCATGTTTTCATACGTTGACCCTTTATCTAGAGGGTTCTTCACTCATTATTTTGTCCCTTTATATTTATTCAGGGCTCATGATTTATTCATCCCTCTCGGGTGCGGCACGAGCTGCGTCCATCCACGCCAAGCCACATTTAAGTGATGGACCAAGAGGGTGCGCAGCTCTTAACCACCCAATACGGAATTTACCCACCCAATACGGAATTCATTTATTTTCTCATACATTCACCATCACTCATACAGACATTCATAC
>NW_015633681.1:0-3141 GCF_001515625.1 Sinocyclocheilus rhinocerous
TCAACTTACCGTTTTGGTGAATAGTGGTTGCTTTAGTTGCCTCTTTACCCTTGACTTTTTAAATTTAAGTTTCTCTTTGGTTGGCACAATTGTGTGTATTAAACACATATGTGATGGCAAGGAACTTATGATAAAATCATGTCATGTTGCGTATAGTGTTGGGTCACTCTTGAATGATTTGTTCATTTTGAACGAATCGTTAATGTGACTCGGGAAGAACGAGTCGTCTTGGGGAGTAATTGATTAGTTCATCTCTCGAGTCTTCGGGTTTGAGTCGTTCAGTCGTCACGTGACAGCCCCATAAGCCCAAACCCGAAGACTTGTCAGATAAGAGGTGAGGTGAGCTAATCATAGACTGAAGACCCAGGTAAACAATGAATTAATCTTTTCTGTTTCTTATAGCATTATAGTTTTGTATTGTTTGTAGTGTGATCAACGTTTGCGTAAGTAGTAGATGTGTTAAGGAAGTAACACGTAACATTTTAATTATATTTTGCTAAAATGAACGAAATGAACGAAATTACTCGAAAAAAGATTCGTTCATTTTGCTGAACGAGACTCAAAGGTCCGAATCGGTAAAATGATCCGAACTTCCCATCACTAGTAGCTTAGTCTGTGATTGCAATTTATCTAAAACTGTAGTACTTTTATGTTTTCTGTTGTTGCAGTTATATGAGATAACAATGTGAGAAAAACTCCATAAACGATTTTTATAAATATAGTTCATAAAAAGATTTAAACTCTGGCACTCATAGACATGAAGAATCAGCATGTGAATCTCAGCGATGGTGACAAAATATTCTGATACTGTTTATGTGATTTTTGAACATCACAAAACAAGGCAGTAAAAAGTCACAACAAAAAATAACAAAAATAAAAGCAAATAGTAAAAAGAAAAGAAAATACTAAGACAATGCAGCTGCATAATTTATTCATGTCGCAATGCATGCTGGGAGCCATGGATGAGTTATGATTGGTGCACCCAGAATGCACTGCATCATGAATCTGTCTGATGATCGTCACCATTGTTGAGGTTCATATGCTGATTCTTGATGTCTGCGTGTCTAAACAGTTCGATGTTCTAAACTTGTCTGCAAAGTGTTTTTAAAGCTTTTCATATCATTTCATTAAAATGCAGTTGTGATCAATAACATAAGCTATATCATATATTACCACTGACGACATCAGTGAACCTGGCTACAACATGACGACAACATCATCATCAAAAAAAAAAGCCAATATAATCTAAACACACTTTCTCTTGTTTTTCTTGCCATAAACAATGTGTTTCATAAATACGGTTATAGCAATCTGAGATAAACTAATGTTAGAAAGTTAAGGGTCAAGAGCCCAACTAAAGCAAACGCTTATCTCCACAATGGTGACTTCAAATTGTGTTATTTTCAATAAACATTAACATCTAAATCTCTGTTAATTCTTAATAAGACATTTTTAGACGCATGACAAATAAAGTCAGTCTGGTTAGTAATGTGTGAAGCTGGTGATGCTGTTTGTGGAGATGATTAATCATCTTCTGCTGAGATCTTGAGAGATTTAATGTCTTGTAGAGTCTAACGAAAGAAAAAATAAATAAATCATGCTACTCAGAATTCGTGGCATTCACAACTAAAATCATTTAGTTCACAATCAGCTGAAAACTCAAGAAAAAATATGTTTTTGGCAAAAAGGGGGATGTTAAAGGGTGTGAAAAAGCATGAATGATGGTGTTGTGTGGAGTGAAAGAGAGTGTGTCTGACGAGAAAATAAGGCAAATCAATCATTTTGCCAAAACAGCTGTAAGCAAATGTTAATATGTGGGCCCACAGGGCAAATTATGTCTAGTAAAATAATCACCATGGATGAATTTGGTTAGGTTTCCTGGTCAGTAACTAGGTTATTGTTGTGGCAGAAAGAAAAGCAGTGCCACACTTGCGCAGCGTATAACATGGGAAGGCAGAGCAAAGCAAGCTTGCTCTGTCCACCCCACATCTAACTTTCTTTTCAGCATATCATGATGGAGCTGATTCTGTGTCAAAAGAATAAAATATTGTCTTTCTGACTGTTAACATAAAAAAGTGGGTTGAGTGTTTTCCAGGTCAAAAGGCCTATGCTACTGAGTAAGATAGGCCTAAAAATTATCAAGTGATATAGTGGAACTCAGTTTATAAAACAAAGAGATAACTGAATTAGCAAATTGTTAAGAATAAATTTGAAATGAACTGAAAAATAGTAAGGATGCAGATAACTGAGTAAAACCAAATTCTTTATTATAATATAGAAAATGGGTATTAACCCTATACTCATTGTATTGCCAGCACTGGATTTGTGAGAGCTCAAAAAAGGGGCCAGGACAGCCCTCAACCCACATGAAATTTCCACAGGTCACACCAAGAAGGATGACTGGCCAGATGAGCAAATGAGCATGCTTGATATCACTAACAGAAAACTCTGAAGGTTTCCATTTACAGGTGACAGCAGTTCTATAAAGGAAAAGGAATGGTTTGCTCCATCAATAAGAACCACTTCAACAACTCCACACAGCATGAAGTGAGGGATGAAGGGCGTGCTAGTAACGACCCTCCCTTGCCAACGAGGGAAAGACCATTGCAACGACTCGCAAAGAGTCACCCTGGTGAAGATGGGAGTGATTTGACTGCTAACGAGATGATCAAAATACTTGGGAGCAGAGGTGGGCCAACAAATGGAAAAGAGGAAGTGGAAAGGGAAGGAAAAGACAAGTAGACAACTCAGGAGAAAGTGACGTGGAGAGACTAGAGACGCAAGATGAAGTGCAAACTGATGACAACTCAAAAAGAGATAAGCAAGGAGCTCACATTCTTTTGTCAGAGAAGCAGAAAAGTGAAAAGATATCTGATGATCATCACATGCATCTAATTCTACAAGCTCAAGCTGTAGCCAACAGCACCCAGACTTCCCTACAATCAGCTTTCACCCCCTCAGTTGAATCTAGCAGTGGCTTTGACTTAATCCAAAAAGAACAAGAAATAGACAAGGAGGAAAAAAAATATCTAGACAAAACAGACATATTGTAAATGACAACCGTAATATCAGTTATAAGAAAATTGGCAATTCAAATTTTTATGGGAAAAGGTAGAAGAAAATAATTGGTAAAAATGGGTC
>NW_015633682.1:0-1120 GCF_001515625.1 Sinocyclocheilus rhinocerous
TTTTTAAATTATTGATAATGCCTCCACGTTACTAATGCGCTCTTCGGCGAGATCCGTGCACCCCAAAAAATCTCTCACATCCTTTTTAACATCATGAATCATGTTTAGAACTCAAAGTCACTTCTCATCACTTCTAGATTCTGGCTAGTGTTTGTGCAGATGTCCTCAGACTGGGGGGAACTACAAGCGCCCGTTGAGCTAGCTACACTGCTAGCATCCCATTTAACGTCCTGTTCCTTGACTGGGGATGAGTCCGATTTGTGCTGAATTCTGGCTTTTTTTTCAACAACTTTTTAATCCTTAGTTCACCCCCAAGTGTTAGCAAGACAAATTAAAATTGTGTCCTTGAATAAAATGTATGATACACAGGATTTTAGCCAAATAATGCCAGGAGCTTATAAAAAGTGCTAAAAAGACAAGTCATAACCGTGCCCTATAATAATGTAATTTAATGTTTTTCCTCTACATTTGTGCAGTTTTGGGAGGATTTATTGTATTTTTTAAATTTATATAAATAAATTAATAAATATATTTTAAATAGGTTTTTATAAAATAACATTTTATGTAAAATTTACTTTAAAAAATACACATATTTTCTCAAGGTTTTTATTTAGATTTATGTTAAGACATTATAAATCATTATTATAACAATTTAAAATGACTCAAAGTTTATTTATATTTATTTTTTTACTAAAAAATGTATAATTTTTTTGTTTGTTTCATTTATTTTGTGTTCTGCTTGTGGCTTATGTAGTGATTTTATTTGACAACTTGACATTCATTTCAATGTGGGGTCTCCAGAGACACTGAATATCCTGAGTGAGATATTTTTTTTTCTTCACTCTAACACACAACCAGATATCATTCCATGTTTGTTTTCTCTCAGTATTCTTCACTCTAACACGCAACCAGATATCATTCCATGTTTGTTTTCTCTCCGTAGAGCTAGCAAGTGTTGACAAAAGTCATGAAGTCTCAGGTCATTTAGGTGAAGGGAACTTTTTAATTTTAGCAAACATCATTTGGGTCTAAAATGACCCAGAACAGCGCATGAGTGTTAAGACACTAAGTATAAAGTGGGACAGTCAAACTTTAGTTTGGGGACCAATTCTCTATTAAC
>NW_015633683.1:0-1117 GCF_001515625.1 Sinocyclocheilus rhinocerous
TGGACAATAAACCCCAATTCTGAAGTAAATCAAAAAGATAGAAAACAAACACAACGGCGCCATCTTTTGTGCAAAAAGAGTAGCTCATATTCACCATAACCGAAAAGTTTTGTCACCTTGAGGAGTTTGTTGCAGGTGTTGAAGTCTGCAGTTTGTTTGAGGATGACAGTCACTGCTGTAGCCAAAACTTCATGCGTCGACACAGAGTTTTCTGAAGTTGGGTTGTTGATCCGAAACACGTACTACAAAATAAAATAGCGGTTTTATTTATACTTGTTAAAAAGAAAAGCCAGCAAAGCTCTTCTTGCTAACCAAAGTTATTGTGATATCACTGTCACATAAAAAATACAAAAAAGGTGCAAATTTAAATTTGCAACAAATCAATATTTTTGTGACCAAATTAATAAAAATAACTGGTAACATTTTAGAAGTATACATTAAAAAAATACTTACAAATCATTAACAAATTATTGATTCATAGTTTATTTGTAGTTTATATATTGTAGTCTCTACATTTTTAATATATTAATAGGCTATAAATAAATAGTGAGTTATTCATTCATTGTGTAATTAACACAAATCTTATTATTGTTTAATTAGCTCATAGTAAAGGCAGAGATGCAAACAGGTAAGTGGAAAAAAGGTGAGAACATTGCGCGGATCAGGGGCATGCTCCACACAGAATTTATTTTAAAGATAATTGCTTTACATGCTCATTTGTAGTTACTTTAAGGTATTTTTTTATATATATTTGTTTTATTACCTTATATGTCCAAAACTAATTTTTCCAAAAAAACAAAACAAAACATTTTTTAACATCTTGTTGCAACATTTTACCAAAGTCAAGACTATATTTGGACTATATTTATAAGAATATATTTGGTCAAAATCCCATGCTATAAAAGACAATATTGGCTGATTAGACGGCAATGCTGGCTGAAAATGCAAAATGTTTGCCCTCTGTCTTCACCATTCCCACATCTCAGACCTCAAATACATAAAATATTACCCTTTTTAGACATAGTTTTTGAAGTAAAGAGTAGAGAAAATACTATACAAAACTTATTATAACAACCAAGGGCCAGTTGCATAAACTTAGCCACCATGTTAAGACTGT
>NW_015633684.1:0-156 GCF_001515625.1 Sinocyclocheilus rhinocerous
AATGAGATATATATAGTGTATCACCATTCAGTGTATTAAAAAAAAGAGAGAAGCTCTCTGGTAAATGTTGTGTTTTTTAAAACCCTAAAATATAATACAGATTGAGTTGGTTAACAATTGCGGACAAAGTTTGACATTTCAAAATGACCAGTAAAG
>NW_015633684.1:1086-2360 GCF_001515625.1 Sinocyclocheilus rhinocerous
GATCTTTTCAATTTCCAACTGCTTTTCCAGATGTTGAAACTCCTCCTCAGTTTCTCCAATTCTTCTGAGTGTGTTCACTGTATAAATTAATATGGATTCATCTTTGTCAAAGCTGTGTTTGCTCTTTCGCCTCTAAAACAGCGCACTGTTTTAAAATCGCTTGAGTTTGAAAACACATACAAATGATAAAACTTTTACTCTATTAAATTTAGCAATTAATCCTCTGAACACATGCGTGCTGAACCGTGGGCCTAGTCACGGGTCACTATCAACTACGATCTGCTCCCTTCACTAAAATGTCACTATCAACTACCATCTGCTCCCTTCACTAAAATGTCATGGTTCCTAAACATGATAACAAATAATATAGATAAATAATGAACACATGTCAAAACGAAAACACAGATACTTACAAGACCAAGTAGGAATGTCCTTTAAGGAAGTAAACGAAGAACATCAGAAGAGAATTTCAGAGTCACAATGTCTTTCTTGACATCATGCATCTCTTTGAAGAGAAATTCAGTAGCTTCTTTTAAAGAGTTTATGCATTCTCTGTTTTGTTTGATCTCATGGTGTATGGTTTCGGTATTTTGATTCATTTACTCCACCAATATTTGCACCATGTTATTCTGTACCTCAGCAAGCGTTGGCTCCGATTTACTTTTCTTTGGATCTGGCGTGCATGGCTCCGAACCCGGGACCGGAGTTAACATTAGCTCTGGACTACTGCATGGAGCTTAGAAATGCGCCTCCATGGCTTCCATTTTTTGATTATCAGCGTGGTCAGCAGAACGATCTCTTCCTAAACCAAATTTTCCTTTGTCTGTATTTCGCCCTTGTCTCTTTTCTGCCATTACTTCATACGACTGAAGGGCAAGAGATTCCAACTATCTTTGAACTGTATTTTGATTTACTCCACCAATATTTGCACCATGTTATTCTGTACCTCAGCAAGCGTTGGCTCCGATTTACTTTTCTTTGGATCTGGCGTGCATGGCTCCGAACCCGGGACCGGAGTTAACATTAGCTCTGGACTACTGCATGGAGCTTAGAAATGCGCCTCCATGGCTTCCATTTTTTGATTATCAGCGTGGTCAGCAGAACGATCTCTTCCTAAACCAAATTTTCCTTTGTCTGTATTTCGCCCTTGTCTCTTTTCTGCCATTACTTCATACGACTGAAGGGCAAGAGATTCCAACTATCTTTGAACTATATAGCTTTCATATGTCGGTATAAACTTTTGTAAATGATTATTTCTAAAGGTTGAAGGTTAC
>NW_015633685.1:0-471 GCF_001515625.1 Sinocyclocheilus rhinocerous
CTAAGTGTGCTACTTATCTTTGTCAGCCTGGCAACCCTGTGCACGCGTGCTCTCTCTCCATTGTGGACAAACGCACTTGCTTTCTGAAAACAGCGCTTAGCTTGAAGTTTAGTGATCTCCACTTCAATATTCTATTCTCAGAAAAGTGTAATTCATCAACTGTTCATTTACGAAACGACGTCGCGCGCACTCAAAGCGAACTTACGCCAACACAGCGATGACGTCATATTTGCCGCGCGCACCTAATGCTGAGTTCACACTGCACGATTTTAGCCCGATTTTTCACTCGCCGACAGGTTTTGCGAAATCGCCGACAAATGCCCGAAATCGGAGGCAAATCGGTGCTCGTTCACGCGAGTGACAATCACGCAGTGTGAATTATCAGTTAATTATTGTGTGATGCGATCTGAGGGAATCGCCGACACGCGCAAAATATTTGGCATGCTAAATATCTGGAGCTGTCGGCGATTC
>NW_015633686.1:0-583 GCF_001515625.1 Sinocyclocheilus rhinocerous
ATATGATATAAACTCATTGGTCTCCACCACATCACTCAAATCTAAGTGTGTTTAGTCAAAAAATGGAAAGCAGAAACATGAAAAATATTACAATGTGTTCTATGAGAGTGTGTGTACCATGTGTGTGTTTGTGCATGTGTGTGTGTGTGTGTGTGTGTGTATGGTTCTATGAGAGTGTGTGTACCATGTGTGTGTTTGTGCATGTGTGTGCGTGTGTGTGTATGTGAGTTTTTTCTGCATTGGGGATATTCTGTAGTCTCAGCCCTTCGTTTGGGTATAAATTTTTACTGGATTGTCTCAGATTTTGTATATAAAAAAAATCAAATGTAATGAAAAATGCAGTTTTCTCGTAAATTCCATTCATTCCTAGGCGGGTCAAAATGACCCGCGAGGGACACTTTTGTTACTTTTTTTATTGCACCCATTTAAACTCCTCGAATCCACTCAAAAAAATTTTGTGTGTGTGTAATGTATTCCCGGTGCGAGTGTGACAGAAGTAAATAAATCTTGGACCGGTACGATCAACACACGATTTTTAATATTTTTTTGAAAAAACCTTTTGGGTCAAAATGACCTGAGGGAT
>NW_015633687.1:0-553 GCF_001515625.1 Sinocyclocheilus rhinocerous
CGCGGAAAAAAATCGAACCGTACGGTTCTCCACACACGGTTCGGCGCGCACTAGGACCGCGGTTCAACTTAAAGCTGACAACGCATCTGTAATAGGCCTATGGTTTGCTATAAATAACACGTAAAACAAACAGGGTTCGGCTGTTTCTGTTGATGGATGCACATTCTGGCTTCCCAGTACATTACAACAACAGCGATGGAAAAAAAAAACGTGGACAAACCATTCACTCTTGTTCAATGCGAATACCGTCAAACCATTCACTCTTGTTGAATGCGAATGCCGTATGCTGGAATATGAGCATTTATTCCGTCATCACCCAGGTGCTGATAGCGCGCGCGCGCACAGGTGAGACCTGAACAGCACACATTGATATCTGTGTTTAAACTAAACTCATGTAAGCTTTGCCAGTTTAAACATTTAAGAGCCAGAGGACGCGAGCTCGCGTGTGCAGTGAGAAGATTTGTGCATACGCTCATCCGAAGCGTGCAAACCCGCACCTCAGAACACGCGCAAATATTAAGCTTTCTCTGAAGTGTTGTGTTTAAATGGACAA
>NW_015633688.1:0-212 GCF_001515625.1 Sinocyclocheilus rhinocerous
ATTGTTAAAAGCGCTATATAAATAAAGGTGACTTGACTTGACTGGCACACAGCTGGCCGCGGGGCCTGCGCAAATATGCATTTTCCCCAGTGAGCCTTCTTACACAGATTCTGTGCAAGGTCAGGGAGGACGAGGAGCAGGTTCTGTTGGTGGCACCCTATTGGCCTACCCGGACCTGGTTCCCAGAACTAATGCTCCTCGCGACAGCCCCT
>NW_015633688.1:630-816 GCF_001515625.1 Sinocyclocheilus rhinocerous
AAGTCGCTGGGGAAACATGACCTGGTCATCAGGTTCCTTAAGGGGGCGAGAAGGTAAATCCTCTACGGCCCCCCTCTATACCCTCTTGGGACCTACCCGACTCGCTCACAGCACTACAGCAGGGCCCAGTTGAGCCTTTGTAGGCGGTCGAGCTGAAGTTTCTGTCAATGAAAACTCTGCTCCTGC
>NW_015633689.1:0-472 GCF_001515625.1 Sinocyclocheilus rhinocerous
AGGGAACACGGTTCAATCTGTAAATTAAATTAAATTAAATTAAATTAAATTAAATGAAATTAAATTATTGTTTAAAAGTTTGGAGTCAGGATTTAAAAAAATAATAATTTTAAGAAATTAATGCTTTTATTCAGCAGAGATGCAATAAACTGATCAAAAGTAACAGTAAAGACATGTATAATGTTACAAAAGCTTTATATTTCAAAATAAATGCTCTCATTTTAAACTTTGTATTCATCAAAGAATCCTCAAAAAACTATTCACAGTTTCCGAAAATTTAGCAGCACAACTGTTTTCAACGTCGATAATAATAAGAAATGTTCCTAAGCACCAAATCAGCATTTTAGAATGATTTCTGAAGGATCATGCGACACTGAAAACTGGAGTAATGACTGCTGAAAATTCAGCTCTGCCATCACAGGAATACATTACATTTTAACTATTTTCTATTGTAATATATTTTATTTTAAAT
>NW_015633690.1:0-624 GCF_001515625.1 Sinocyclocheilus rhinocerous
CACACACACACACACACAACCAAGTCAATGTAAAGTCAAACACAAAAGTCATGCGAAGCGCCGATTTCTTCAAACCAGCTGTCCCGACCTTCCGATACTGCATGACGTTCGAAGCTTCAAACGTCATCAATCACGTGGTATTGTTATTTCGATACAAGCATTGGCACAGTGTGTGATACAATAATGCTTTGAAAACTGCATCGGAGCCTCGGTATCAGTCGTCCCATCACTACCTCCCAGATCCACATGGATGGTTATCAAGGCTGGAAATAGGCATATGCCAATTTAATAGAGAAAAAAACTGATTTTGAGGTAAGAATATAATTTTTTTGACCAAAACTTTATTTTGTATAGTACTTAAACTATTGCTGATAAAATTGTTTAACTTATATTAGATTAAATTGCAGTTTCTCAGGCAAAATATGATGCATTTTTCACCTTCTAATTTCAAATCATTAAGCTAATGCAGCTAGCTAAACAATGACTGACAGGGCTGGGGTGGGTTGTAACACATCTCTAAAAAGTGTTACAACCATCCCCTTATATGAAACTATGAATAAATTTTTTTTTTTTTTACAATTTTACAGAATGCCTAGACAGTGGAAAAATATGAAGGTAAAATGA
>NW_015633691.1:0-160 GCF_001515625.1 Sinocyclocheilus rhinocerous
CATGTCAGTCTTATGCACACCCCTTCAAGTAAAGTGTAACCGACATTTTAAATGAGAAAATGTCCTTTCATCGACAATCTACACAACTACCACTTTGATACTTCAAGAAGTTCATAAAGAGATCATAAAACTAATCCAAATGAATCGAGCGGTTTAGTCC
>NW_015633691.1:400-527 GCF_001515625.1 Sinocyclocheilus rhinocerous
GTCATTCAAGGGACAGAAATCTTATATTCTAATATCTTCAATTGTGTTTCAAAGATAACAAAAGTCTTGGCTGAGTAAACTTATGAAATTTTCATTTTTGAACTAAGCCTGTAATAAAAGAATGTGG
>NW_015633692.1:0-718 GCF_001515625.1 Sinocyclocheilus rhinocerous
AATTACTACTTTTATTTAGCAAGGATGCTTTAAATTGATCAAAAGATGATAAAGACATTTAGAAAGTTACAAAAGTTCTTCTGAACTTTCTATTCATCAAAGAAACCTGAAAACATTATACTCACTAATTAATACTAATATACTAATACTAATAATCTGATAACAATAACAATAATAATAATAATAATAATAATAATAGTTTTCTGAGCAGCAAATCAGAATATTAGAATGATTTCTGAAGGATCATGTGACTGGAGTAATTATCCTAAAAATTAGGCTTTGATCACAGGAATAAATTACATTTTAAAATATATTCAAATACAAAACAGTTATTTTAAATAGTAAATTTTTTTCAAAATTGTACTGTTTTTGCTGTGCTTTGGATCAAATAAATGCAGGCTTGGTGAGCAGAAGAGACTTCTTTAAGAAACATTAAAAATCTTACTGTTCAATAACTTTTGACTGGTAGTGTAAATAAAATACAGTAAAAATGAGTTTGTGGTGTTGTGTTAAATTTCAGTCATTTTGACAGTAAAAGTTGACAAGCTCTCCGATGAGAAACAGCAGGATGGGATTCAGGCTGCACCCTCTTTCCAAAATTCCACCTGATCTGTGACTTTCAATGCATTTGGTGCCACAAATGTTGACCGTCTGAATGAACCTGCAAGCACAAGAGAAAAAACATTATTTTTCAAAGCAGTGTTTACAGAATTTGCCT
>NW_015633692.1:1200-1362 GCF_001515625.1 Sinocyclocheilus rhinocerous
TCAGTGCAAACGCCACCCCGGTGGCATCAGGGGAACGGTGCACAGCGGGCACATGCATTAACAGTAACCCTCTGGCAGGTTAAGGGATACAGCAATGAAAGGGTTAATCCAACCTACCAAGACTGTGAAACACACATACACAGAACAATATATAAAACTTTA
>NW_015633693.1:0-1524 GCF_001515625.1 Sinocyclocheilus rhinocerous
TGGATCTGAGACAAAATGGACTTTACTGTTAGCATCTTGAACTTGATCACTCTGAGCGCAAGATTCAAACGACGCAAGTCCAGAATCGGACGTAAACCACCATCTTTTTTGGGCACAGCAAAATACCGGCTGTAAAAACCCGACTGAGTGGGGGATAATTCTTCTATAGCCCCTTTCTCTAGGAGTGACACGATTTCCTGGCGTAACACCGCGGCCTGCCCAGGACGTACTGTCGTGGGAAGAATCCCGCTGAAGGGGGGTGGCCCTTTCCGAAATTGTATGGTGTAACTGTGTCGAATGGTACGTAGTACCCATTCCGATACATCGGGTAAGCGTTTCCACACGGCCCAAAAATCTGCTAGCGGTTTTAAACGCTCTATGTTCGGCGGTGGTCGAACTACAGGTGTCAAGACATCTGACTGCGGAAAGCCGCTGGCATCCGCGAGAATAGGTAGCATGGGCGGGGTTGATAAAAATCTCACCTGAGTCCGAAGACGAGCGAGGGAATCAGGAACTGCTACTAGGAGCCTGAGAACGAGAGGCCATGGCTGTCGAACTCAGGTCTATCCGCTTGTGTTGGCACGAGCGAACCGGTGGACGAGACCTAGGACCCCAATCCTTCCGAGGGGGTGCCATAAGCGATGGTTCACTATGCTGAACCTCCCGATGACGGTGTAGAGAGGATGAGCATGAACGGACCATTGGTGGTTGACGCTCTGCCTCTCTGGGCCTACGCGAAATGAGCTGGCGAAAAGCGGCAGACTGCTGTTTTGCTGCCCGAAACTTTTCCATCACGGTGTTGACTGAATCCCCAAATAGGCCGTCTTTAGAAATGGGAGAGTTCAAGAGAAAAGTTTTGTCCTTTTCTTTGATGTCTGTGAGAGTGAGCCAAAGGTGGCGCTCAACTGACACCATACCTGCCATGGACCTACCCACTGCTCGAGCTGTATGTTTGGTAGCTCTAAGCGCCAAATCTGCAGCTCTCCTGAGCTCCTTAACAGCCTCAGGAGTGAGGCCTTCCCCTTCATCCAGCTCCTTGAGAAGCTCTGCCTGATAGGCTTGAAGCACACCCATGGAATGTAGCGTGGCCGCAGCCTGCCCAGCGGCCATGTAAGATTTCCCGATTAAACTGGAAGTGATCCTACATGGCTTGGATGGCAACGTAGGGCGCGACTTCCAAGATAGAGCTGAATTAGGCGTGAGGTGTGTGGCGAGAGTCTCTTCGACGTCCGGTATTGCCCCTTAACCGTGATCCGCCATTTTAGACAAGGTGGCGAAATCAGTGGCAGCGGCGTTTGTAATACGCACCGAAAAAGGCTGCTTCCAAGACCTCGAAACCTCTTGGTGGAGGTCTTGAAAGAAGGGAAGAGGCCTACGGGACTGGGATGGAGTACGACTAGTCAAAACCGGTCATCCAATTTAGATTGGGCCTGGTCTTGCGTCGACTCATAGTCCCAGTCTAATCCCAACTTGTCCACAGCGCGCGTCACAACGTCTAACAACTCATTGTAAGACGGGGAATTG
>NW_015633694.1:0-273 GCF_001515625.1 Sinocyclocheilus rhinocerous
GTGTTGCGCAGCTTTGCCACACAGATTTTGATAGTTAGCTATAATTAGGGTTGGGTATCGTTTGAATGTTATCGATTACGATTCTTATCGATTCCTAGTTTCGATTCCAATAAGATAAAAAATCCAATATAAAAAAAATTAAGTCAAACATTTAGATGTCAAACATATATTCTGTCTTTTTACAAAGCATTCTGTTGCAGCTGAATAACACGAGCAAAAATCAGCAGCCTACAGAACACTGCAAGAGGAATTTTGCCTATGCTTTAAAAAAAA
>NW_015633694.1:386-497 GCF_001515625.1 Sinocyclocheilus rhinocerous
AGTAATAAGATAGGAACAAACAAATCAATTAGCAATATCATAAATAACATAAATAAAACGAAATTTCAATTAAAAGTTTAAAAACACTGCATAGTTTTCTTTTCATAAATA
>NW_015633695.1:0-246 GCF_001515625.1 Sinocyclocheilus rhinocerous
TTTTAGGATGAAATCTACGGAGAGTTTTATAAATGAGACCCCTGACCTCTCGAAGTAGAACTATAGATCTCCGGACGTCACGTGACCCATTCTGTTTACACCACCATGCTGGCAGGCAGGGACAGCCGGGAGCGAATATGAAATGAATGGCGCCAGCATGAGTTTCAAGGCAACAGAGTTCACTGCGCACTTTAATTCGAAAGACATAGACCTGTACATAGCAAAACTTAATAGATTAAGCATAAC
>NW_015633695.1:411-598 GCF_001515625.1 Sinocyclocheilus rhinocerous
GACTCTTTAAAAGCCTACAAAAGCCTGGAGGGGTACAAACAAATGGACTCTAATTTTTTGATGAATATTCAACCTGCTATATGTCACTGGAAGGGTGCCTCAAATGCAGAGGTGGAAAGAGTACGAAAATATTCTACTCAAGTGTAGCAAATTATCTCAAAAGGGAAATGTATATAAATAATTACAG
>NW_015633696.1:0-989 GCF_001515625.1 Sinocyclocheilus rhinocerous
ACCCAGAAATCTGTGAAGTTCACGTCGGTTTTGAGGCACAGGGAAATCACAGATAGCTTAATCTTCTACAGGCCTAACCTGCCCACCACCCACCACCTTACAAAGATAGGTGACCCTGGCTTTCACAAACTCACATTTGGACAGGTTTATAGTAAGATTAGCACCGGCGAGATGAGAAGAAAGTTCCCTGATTGTGACAAGTGATCAGTCCAGGTATTACTATATAAAACCACATCATCAATGTAGGCCTCACATCCATGCATCCCATATAAAACACTGTTAACAAGACGCTGAAATGTGTCTGGAGCATTTCGTACTCCAGATGGCATAACTTTATACTGTAAGAAATTGTCAGGTGTCACAAAAGCAGACAACTCTTTTGCTCGATCGGTTAAAGGCACCTGCCAGTATCCTTTCAGGAGAACAAATTTGAGCTGAGCCAACTCTGTCGACACAATCATCACACCGTGGTAAAGGATAACAGTCAGGCTTTTTAACTGCATTAAGCTTTCTATAGTCGCTGCAAAAACGATACGTCCCATCTGGCTTATTAACCAGCAGACAGGGGAGCTCCATGCACTGAAACTGGGCTCAGCAAGATCGTGAGTTAAAAGATATTCGACCTCCTTACCTAGTATTTCCCTCTTCCTAGGATTAACACGATATGCATGCGGTTTAATAGATGGTTAGGCTGTCAGTCCAGTCGTATGAATGATGTGATTGTGTTGATGTGTGTCGATGGAGACGATTGAAGTGAATGTGGTTTGATTTCAGTCTCAAGCTGAGCACACAGAGCGTCAGATTAAACAGCAGTTTGAGAAGCTTCATCAGTTTCTCAGAGATGAAGAAGAAGCTACAATCACTGCACTGAGGGAGGAAGAGGAGCAGAAGAAGCAGATGATGAAGGAGAAGCTGGAGGAGATGAACAGACACATCTCAGCTCTTTCACACACAATCAAAGACATGGAGGAGATGATGAAAGCCAGTGA
>NW_015633696.1:1736-5363 GCF_001515625.1 Sinocyclocheilus rhinocerous
CTGTGTTCTGGGTTCAGAGGGTTTTAACTCAGGAACACACTGCTGGGATGTGGAGGTTAAACAGAGTAAACACTGGAGTCTTGGAGTAACTACAGCATCAAACCAGAGGAAGGGAGATTTCTTTAACACTGATGTCTGGTTTGTGGAGTATGATTATGATTATGATGATGATGACGACGAACCGATGTCTGAATCGTTAGGTTTTCATGTTAAACGTAAGCTTGATCGTGTGAGAGTGAATCTGGACTATGACGGAGGAACAGTGTCCTTCTCTGATCCTGTAACTAACACACATCTACACACATTCACAACTTCCTTCACTCACACACTCTTTCCTTTCTTTTGTTGTTATGATTATTCCTCTCTGAGGATCTTATCGATCAATAGTCAGTAATCTGTAGCTCTGGATCTTCCTGCTTTCATCTTTCATCATGTTTCAACACTTAATCACACGAGTGTCAGACTGTTGATCTGAATATATGCTTGTGATCGATAGTTATCTGAACTCTGATCACTGATGGATATTAATCAAACTCTACAATCACTGATTCAATCTCTATAAGGTTCAGATTATCTGCAGAAGTGAAGGTAATATCAAGTAATATAATAATATCAAGACAAAAAGTAATGGATATTAAACATTTGGGAAAAACATGATATTATTATTTGCCCTGTTGTTGATCTGATTGCTTCTATTGTTCTCCTCATTTGTAAGTCGCTTTGGATAAAAGTGTCTGCAACAACATAGCAACCACCTAGCAACAACACAGCAACAACATAGCAACCACCCATAACACCCTAGCAACAACATAGCAACCACCTAACAACCACTCAGAAAACCCTAGCAACAACATAGTAACCAATGTTGAATGAAATATTTATATTTAGTCTAGAAACACTTGATTCGGCTGTTTCTGAATCTGATTCTCAGATCAAATGATCAAATGAGACGCACTGAAATCTCTGACAAAGTCTGAATCAGTTTCACAACAAATATTAATAATGGCTTGTATAAACTAACAATGTGTGATTTCATGATTTCAGTCTCATTTCTGATTGAAACATTAAAAGTTTGTCATGATTATCAGGTTTTAAATTGTGGTCAAATGTGTAACGAATCAGCTCATGGGAAATATGAATAATTAATCATAACTAGTTATAATTAATTATGAATATTTAGATCCGCTGTAGATATTTACTTGACCTCTCAGGGTCAACTGTCTTGTCAATTCTAAGAACGTTAATTTCCTGGTTAAGGGAAATAACTTTCTTACTGTACAATTCTACAAAAGCTTGTAGCATAAATCTGCATGATTAAGTGACTCCAGTTATGAGCAAACAATGAACAACGTCAAGTGTGATACAAGTAAGGTTTTATTAACTACATAAACACTTAAACTAGTCTAACATACACATAAACACTTAAACTGGTCTAACATACACATAAACACACACACACACACGCATACAGTTGGTATAGGAAAGGGGTTAAAAGCTTAACGCAGTAAAGAGAAGAGAAATAAGAATATGAAATTATGGAACCATTTGCATATTCAGCAGATCTACACCTGAGGGAAACGTCAGATTCTTAGTTCAAACACACCTTTGTAAAAAGGTGAAAATGATACCTAATGTATCAATTAATAAGACTAAGTTTGAATACTTGCAAGTCTCATCTGTCTGAAAGAGAGGTTTGATGTAATCTGAAGTTTCCAGTTGATCTTTGCTGAATTTGGGTCGATGAAAAGAACCAGTTTTGAGTCAGAGAATCTTGATGAGTGGAAAAGTCGAGGCTGAAAGCCTGGCACAAAAACTTAGGATGTCCTGGAGCATTGGAACTCACATCTTATCGAAACCTAACAGAACCACCGACTGGGGAGGGTCCCTGGTGTGGGCCTTTAAGGTCGGAGAAGATCCCCGCCTCTCAAGATGGGCTTGTCCAATGAGAAAGGCCGGTATCCCAAGTGGGAGTTTTGAGATACTGGGGAGTTTTTATGACCCTTTGTGTGAGGGCATGGTAATTTGCAAATGGAACTTGAATCGAAATTACTAAAGATTCTCAGGACACTAATATATTGCCTATGTACCAACATATAATATACACGCTCGTTTCGATCATCAGAAGGCGAATTCATAGATACTAAACATGGTGGAGATATATATATGTAAGCTGACAGGAGGGTGTTTCGATTATAAGTCTGCATAACAGTATACAATTTCAAAGACCAAATACACGATGACAATAATATACCCAATGACCTGAAGGATGATGTGTGTTCATTCAAAGAAAGGTTTTCCTATGAATTAATTAGTAGAAAAGTCCATTTCTACTCTGCCTTTCCTATGGGGACAATGAGTGGGTTATTCTACTCACATTCCTGGGGGGGGTCATAAAACCAGTGATATCATGATTAGTTGTCATGGTGACCAGGGGGCCTGGTGTTCTGCAGAAATCCTGGCATCCAGTTTATTGAGTGAGGGGACTGTGACGATTTGTTAATCTAATGAATAATTGATTTGTTAAATCAAATAAAAATTAGTGTGTCAGATTGGTCGAGACGCTACATATATCCCCCCCTTTCGAGCGTTGTTGTCCGTAGAATAGACAACAGCGAGCGACGTCAAAGGTGCAGAACAATCTAACACACACCTGTCACTCACGGCTGGGAGCCAGTGGTGGCTCTCTGGCTGTTGGTGCCTCCAGGAGTGGTTGTGGTGCCGTGGTGGATGCTGTCAGGTGGTGTGCTGTGGTGATGTAGACTGTAGCAAGGTGCGGGTCCTCGAGCTTATGCAGCAGGTGTCGAGGCTGTGTCACCTGTCATCTTGAAGTGAGTTAGTCCGGGTAGGATGTTTTTTTGTTGATGTTGTTAGCCAGTAGGCTATCTGTGGTACCCGTGATGTGGGACAGCTGGGTTAGACTCTCACTGGCGAGAGTGCAGGTGATTTCAGGGATTGCCGGGAACTGTTATGGAAATTCTATAGTGTGTAGAGAATTTCCGACTGACCTAGTGATGATGGCAGGAAAGCGGCAGGTGGTTGTGAGCTCTCTGCTTTGCTCAACGTCACTAGAAATCCGATGTTTGCGGTGTCGCTTGGCTCTTGTGGCGGCACCGACTTGAGCTTGCCTGAGTTGTGTTGGTAGAGCTTTCGCTGTTGGGCATGTGGGCCCGTTGCTCAATCCAACGTTGTCTGGCTGCTTCTGGGGGTGTCGACCGGTTTCAAGGGATGCTCCTCCCTTGGAGGGGCCTGATGCTGTGTTGCAGCAGGCAAGGAGTCAGAGGTTTGTCCTTCTCAGTACTCCTTAGTTGAGTTTTGTTCAAGGAGCTCTTTTGCGAGTGTCAGCAGCTCCTGTAACCCAGAAGTAGGCGTGTCCAGCTGTCCTTGTGTAGCCTCCGTTCAGCACCTGTGTGAAGGGTGTGGAGGAGGATGTTGTGGTGGACTGCTGTTGGACATACCGTGGTGTTTGCAGGATGAGGACGCCTTTTCCCAGTGGTTGGTCTGGAACCTGGGTTTGTTGTTATGGTGATGGCTCTATCCTCTTCCGGCTAGGGGCTATCTGTAGAAGGGTTTTGCATTGTAGCAATGCTGGGTGACTTCTGGTGCCTGCTTTGTATTCTGAGTTGGGCA
>NW_015633696.1:11336-14528 GCF_001515625.1 Sinocyclocheilus rhinocerous
CAATATTAAGAAGAATCAGTTATAAGAAGATCACGTATAGGTCATACTGGACTTAATGGGGACTTATATCAAATAAAACAGCAGCACAATGGGTTATGTGCAGTTATTGTAATGCAGAAGAGAGCTGAACAGCTCATATTATATTGTACAGAGTATGAACATCAAAGACACGTGTTGTTTATACAATTAACATTTTAAATGTCAGTAAAAATCTGTTGGCAAGGAAACAAGGTACGAAAGAAGAGGTGTTGCAATATATAAAAGCAAGCAACAAGTGTTTGAGAATATAATTAAGTCATGAAAGAGTGTTATTTATGTGTTTAGTTATAATTATTTGTATTTAGTCATTTTTGTGTTTACTTATTTGTATGAAGGTTTTTTTGTATTAATTAATGAATGTATTTATTTATTTGTTTAAATAATTTATGTTAGTGAGAGTTCTTCCTCATTGCTGCTCCACACTCCAGCTCAGTTGGTGATGGTAATGCTCCTAAAAGCTGGTTTGCCAACCGCCAATACACAAAAGAAGAAGAAGAAGAAGAAGAAGAAGAAGCTGCTTTCGCAGCTTTAGCGTCGAGTCTTCTGAGGTTTGAACACTTAGATCAGCAGACAACAAACATGATGTGAGGAACACATGCTAAATTCATTCAGAGCTGAGTGATTTTGTGTTTTATATGTTCGTGTGAATGATTGTTTCAGTGCTTGGAGTGATAATGTTGCTGTTACTGAATGCTGATCTGTGAGGGGAATGGATGCAGAACAATATCAATATTGCTGCTGCGGTTTTATTTGGTATTTCTCTCTTGATATTTATCTTTGGCAGATCACATTTGTTATAGTAGTTTGAGAGCGTAACTATGTGCAATCATTTATTAAAATGGATGATTTTACAACGTTGCAGTAAACGCTAGTGGCCAGATTGAGTTACTGAATGTGATCTACTACTTTTACTGAGAGAGAGAGAGCGAGAGAGAGAGAGAGAGAGAGAGAAGTCCTTGGTGAATACCACATGAACAAATACTATAGTAATGTATATTAAATATAGCATGGTTAAAAAACACTATAGTAATAAAGTACTTGAATTAATTTGTTGTGGTAATTCTGTAGTTTCTGTGGTAATATAACAACTATAATTATATAAACAAATTACTTTACCCAATACTGTACTAAGTGTTCTACAACTATAGGGTTTATTATACTACAATACACTAGAGTTTACTGTAGTAAAACCTAAAGTATACTACAGTATTTATTACAGTTTATCAGTTCACTATAGTTAATACTACAGTATGCTGTAGCATTCATTATCAAAGTGTTGTAAGTACTATTATGTATACAGTATAATACACTTTACTATGGTTCAAAAACACTATAGTGTTTACTATAAATTACTATAGTATTTTTTCAGCATTTTTTCCCCTGAGTACTGTACTTGTGTAAAGAAGTGTAATTGAAGTAAAGTATTAGAGTATTGCACATGTGTACTGTTTACATATGAAGGGATGTATTGGCAAAATGTCACCCGTATTAAGTCAGTGTAGTCGATAGGGCTGTGTTCGATATGACGATATATCGTTTAGTGCTGTGGTCGATACGACGATGTATCATCACAGAAATCTGACGATACAAGTATTAATACAGCTGTCCCTGTATCGATACTGCAGCACGTGTGTAGCAGTGGACCGCGCTTAATTTGAATACAAGAACACTGTTTAAAACGGAGGGGGGAAAGTGCAAGGTTTCTAAAAAAAAATAATAGAGCATAATATATAGTCTACAACCAGGTTTAATGTGGCCGCGGAGGAACACAGCTGGGGTTGCCTGATATACAGAGACGTTATCCCCAAAACAGAGCCTCACACTTGCTCAATACGGAAATATCTGCTAAGTGTGTTACTTATCTTTGTCAACCTGGCAACCATGTGTACATGCTCTCTCTCTCCACTGTGGATAAAGCGCTGGCTTTCTGAAAACACCGGTTAGCTTGCAGTTTAGCGATCTCCACTTCCATATTCTATTCTGAGAAAAGTGTAATTCAATAAGTGTTCATTTATGAGAGAGAGAGAGAGATAATTGAATTCAGTGATGTCATCGTCCAGCTCAATTCAGTTTAAATAGTATCTGTGCAATCAAGTCGACGATATCGCTGGAAATGAAGTGTCCCCAACTAAGCAAGCCAGAGGCGACAGCGGCAAGGAACCAAAACTCCATCGGTGACAGAATGGAGAAAAAACCTTGGGAGAAACCAGGCTCAGTCGGGGGCCAGCTCTCCTCTGGCCAGACGGCCCGACGAGGTCCATGCCAATTCTTTCGAAGGGGGCCTCGATTAACGGCAGAGGGCGCAATGGCGCTTTTGGGATGGTCGGTGGATTAACCAACTGACATTCGCGACACGCCGCACACCACCTGCGGACATCCCTGCAAATACCCGGCCAATAAAAGCGGGCCATGAAACGGTTAAGTGTTTTATCTTGTCCTAAATGCCCGGGCATTGTGTTGTAGTGGGCCGCCTGGAAAAGCATTTCTCGACGGCCTTTCGTCAAGAGGATCAAAGCATCGGGAAAAAATCTGCAAAGACTGAGTTTATTAAAGAGGACAGAGAGAAGATGAGAGATCCAGAACCCTGCAGAATCAAACACACTGAAGATACTGAAGAACTAACAGGTTGGTGTTTATTATTCATTCTTCATTAATAATGCTGACGGTTATAAAGTTTCAAGTAGATTTAGATTGTGTTTGTTGTAATTGGAAATATCTTAGCTCTGCAATAATATACAGTAACTAAATAATCAAATAATAAGGGACACTTTCTATAAACTGGGTACTTTTTTTTGCAACAAAATGAATTATGCTAGATGATTGTGTTGTTGATCAAACACATTTAAAGTTCTTCCTACAGAAACATGGGTTTTATGCCTATAATGTTTTAAAAATCATAATTTGAAGATCAATGTACCTCATTCATGGAAATTTTCAGGGACGTATATATAAAATGTACTAGATGTATTTATGAAACTGCATCAAAATTATCAAAATATTGTATAGCAATTGTCTACTTTCCACTGTTACATCAGGGTTCGGTTTGATGTCTTTTCACTTTTTAATGAGTTACTGACAAAGGAACTGTTTTTGCTTTTATTTCAGAGTTGACTGAAGAAAATGAGGACAATGAAGAATTGATTAAAGTTGAGG
>NW_015633696.1:20400-22858 GCF_001515625.1 Sinocyclocheilus rhinocerous
GTGCAAGACATTATTCACCCTGACCAAACAGGCTTTATAAAAAACAGACAGGGTTTCTTTAATCTTAGAAGGTTGATGAACATAATTTATACCTTGTCAGATTTATCACTATCAGAGGTCTTGGTCTCTCTCGATGCGGAAAAGGCTTTTGACCGCATTGAGTGGGACTATCTTTTTTATACATTAAAAAAGTTTGGGTTTGGTGATAAATTTGTGTCTTGGGTAAAACTCTTATATTCTTCCCCTTTGGCATCTGTGAAAACAAATGGTATAAGCTCTGAATATTTTTCACTTTACCGTGGGACGAGACAGGGTTGTCCCCTGTCTCCGCTTTTGTTCGCTATAGCCATAGAGCCTCTTGCAATAGCTTTTCGTTCTAATCACAATATATCTGGTATTTTTAGAGCAGGTAAAGAACAGAAAATTTCTCTCTATGCTGACGATGTAGTGTTGTACGTCTCAAATCCAGAAGCCTATTTTCCTTATGTGTTGGATATTTTGAAACAGTTTAGTAGTGTTTCGGGCTATAAATATAATTTAAATAAGAGTGAGTTCTTCCCAATTAACTTGGCTGCAAGGGCTCTTTCAGTATCAGCGTTCCCATTTAAGCTAGTCTCCGATTGTTTTCGTTACCTGGGAGTTATAGTAACGAGGAAACACGTAGATCTTTTCAAGCATAATTTTATTCCAATTTTGGATCGAATGAAACAGGATCTTGCTAGGTGGACAACTCTTCCACTATCACGTGTAGGCAGAATTAATGCCATAAAAATTTATATTTTGCCTAAACTCCTTTTCTTATTTCAAAACATTCCGGTCTTTATACCAAAATCTTTTTTTAAGACTTTAGATCGAATATTTTCAGATTAGGCGGATTTGCTTTTCCTCATTTTTTATTTTATTACTGGGCAGCGAATATTCATAGCATCTTATATTGGAGCCAGTCGCATTACGGCCTTTGTCAATGGGTTCCAGCATGGGTTGAAATGGAATGCGATTCTTGTAGCAGAGTTTCTTTACATGCGTTGTTATGCTCTTCATTGTCTATTAAATCTTCTTGTTATTCTTCAAACCCCTTAGTTTTACATAGTCTAAAAATCTGGAAGCAATTTAGAAAACATTTCGGTTTCCAGGCAATGTCGTGTCTGTTTCCTATATATAAAAATCCTTCTTTTTTGCCTTCCATATCAGACGGAGCATTTGCACTATGGTTTAGAATGGGCATTGTAAATATTAATGACCCTTTTCATGAGAACACGTTTATAACCTTCTCATATCTTTCAGAAAAATTCAATCTTCCAAAAACTCATTTCTTTAGGTATCTAAACAAGAGATTGACCAATTTTGGAAATAAAAGTTTCCAAAGGTGCTATCTCCAACATATAAGTCTTCATCCTTGTCTAAAATAAAGTTAGACTGGGAATCAGACCTTAACCGTATTTTCTCAGATGAGGAATGGTCAAAAGCTCTTTGTCGTGTACATACTTCTTCTATCTGTGCTCGTCATTCACTGATACAGTTCAAACTGCTACACAGAATTTATTGGACAAAAGTTAAACTGTCTAAAATAAATCCGGAAATTGATCCTATTTGTGACCGATGTCGACAAACTCCATCTACTCTCCACCATACTGTTTGGCTTTGCCCAGATTTAATTCCTTTTTGGACATCAATTTTCAAAACAATCTTTGATGTTTTTCTTTTAAAGGTTGAACCATGTCCTTTAGTGGCACTGTTTGGACTTAATCCTTCAAAGGTGTCTCTGTCATCAAGTGCTTTAGCCTTTTGCTTAATAATTGCCAAAATAATTATACTGTTGAACTGGAAAAACCCTTCTCTGCCCAACAACTTTCACTGGATGTATATGACCTGTTACAGTTTATTTATTCAAATAGAGAAAATTAGATATGCAATTCATGGCAATACAGAAGATTTCTATACAATTTGGCAACCTTTTCTGTTGTATTTAAAAAAATAACATTTCTATATGTAGCCCTTCCTATACATCTAACCCTGGCTGTACCTATCTTTTCTCTTGTTCTTGAATAATTGAAACTAATTTAGGAGTGTACTAGCAAAGAAATTGTCTGATACCTGACATTTAGCAGTGATGGCTTACTCAGGTGCAATGTGTTAATTTTATTGTTTATTTATTTATTTTTATAATTTTTCCCCCTCTATATGTATATATGTATTTTGGTCCACATCATCACTAGAGATGTTATTAAAAACGTAATAAATTTAAAAGCATTTACACGGCAGGTATAAACACTTCTGCTGCAGCAAAAGTTTGGCAGCAGAAAGAAAATATATGTCTATGCATTTTAAAAGTTGGATATATTAAAGCTTATCTATCTATCTATCTATCTATATTGGCTCTATGACTCTCTCTTCTCGCCACCTGTAGCTGGTGTGTGGTGAGCGCACTGGCGCCGTTGTCCTGTGGCTGCCGTCGCAT
>NW_015633696.1:25899-31110 GCF_001515625.1 Sinocyclocheilus rhinocerous
TTAAGATCAGGTTCACTGGGCTCACAAAGCTCGATATAAACCTTCTCTCCCAACTCAGGGTTGAACCAGAGTTTGTGATTGACTCTGGAGAGCATGCACCTGAACGTGTGACACATGCAGCAAACAGCCAATCACACGGAGCGTGTGGAGAGCATCAGCAAAGCGTCATTTGGATTCACTTCTCGCAAGAGTCAGCGCAATTCACTTTTCTGCTGAAGATTAAGAGATGTTATTAAAAACGTAATAAATTTAAAAGCATTTACACGGCAGGTATAAACACTTCTGCTGCAGCAAAAGTTTGGCAGCAGAAAGAAAATATATGTCTATGCATTTTAAAAGTTGGATATATTAAAGCTTATCTATCTATCTATCTATCTATATTGGCTCTATGACTCTCTCTTCTCGCCACCTGTAGCTGGTGTGTGGTGAGCGCACTGGCGCCGTTGTCCTGTGGCTGCCGTCGCATCATCCAAGTGGATGCTGCACACTGGTGGTGGTTGAGGAGAGACCCCCCACATGCAAACTATCTAACGTGTTTTTGCAGCGTTGAGTAATGTCACCAATCAAAGACATATCTGTTGATTTCTTCAGCACAATGGCCAAGCAGAAACGTTAGATTTTTCAGAAATCACTCACTGCTGAAAGAGCTGGCAATTTGCACGCTCGGAAATCTTCTCATGACTAACTAAGTGCAGACGTGATGTAAATAAGAGATTTATTGTGTAGTTTAGAGAGCTTGATTATAACGGAACTTTGTGAGATCGCGATGAACATTGATGAGTGATTCTTTTAGTGATAATCAGAGTATGTGAGCAGCAACAATTTTCCCTCCGTGCTCCAAGCATTTAATAATCACTCCACTCCGGGTTCACCATTTCCCGCTCCATTCCTCGCTCACTGATATCAGAAACAGCGCTTCGTGACTAAAGTATTTCAGTATGTTTGAAATATCACAGTTCTGTTCATAACGTATATTAAAAAAATTAAATAAAATAACAGGAGCGATTCAAAGCGGCTTATTGGAAACATAGTGTGCAAACATGAGCTAATAACATGGTTGTCAGCATTAAAAGGTAGAGTTGCTGCTTTTTGCAACGCAAATTTTGTTTGTGATTAAAATAACAGTACGTTTTCGTCAGTTATTTTACCTTTGGATCGCTGCATTTCTTACAGATTTCTGCTCATTCGAAATCGGATACAGATGAAGTAGCACTGTAAGATTACATTTGTTTGAATGCATTATTGAGGAGCGATTGCGTGTGAGTAAGTGTTGTACCTGTTTAAATCATGCTTTCACCTGAAAATATTCAGTATGTGTTTCATTCATACTCGAAGCCGGAGGGCACTCTCACACAGAAAGTCGTACCAGGAAATCCCTAATATGGACAAAAGCGTCTATCGCTGTATGAAAACAGTTGTTTACTTTTCACAGAAAAACTGCAGTCACATGATCCTTCAGAAATCATTCTAATATTCTGATTTGCTGCTCAAAAAAAGAACAGCATTTTAAAAAAATTACTGACTCCAAGCTTTTGAATGGTATAGTGTATAATGTTACAATAGCATTTCATTTAAGATAAATGCTGATCTTTGGATCTTTCTATTCATCAAAGAATCCTGAACAAAATTACTCAACTGTTTTAAATATTGATAATAATAATCATTAAAAAAAAATTCTTGAGCAGCAAATATTACAATATAACATTTCTGTAATATATATGAGCAATATCACTGGAGTACGAGAGCGATACCGGCTCTATATCAGCATGGCTGTGATTAGGCCAGAGGCACGAGGCCGCTGATATAGAGCCGGTATTGCTCTCGTACTCCAGTGATATTGCGTTTATACAACAGTTCGACGGAACATGTTTGTAATTAAACAAGAAACAACGTAGTGCCTAATAAAAAACCCTCTTTCGTGCGGAGCTACTTGCTTCCGCCACGGATTCAAAGCTCAAGTTGACAGTTAAACATGCGTCACTTTTAGAATTCGTATCAAGGGCATGTGCTGCTTCAGTTAGGTTATTAGTGAGGAATAATGAGGTTATAAGAGAGCAACAATGAGGTTATTAGTGAGAAATAATGAGGTTATAAGAGAGAAACAATGCGGCAAGACGTGCATCCAAATGAGAGAGAGAGAGAGAGACCGCGAAGCTAGACGTTTCTTCTTATATTAACTAACATACTCTACGATTAGCTCAGTGAATAATAATAAAAAAAACATAGACCCGGCTAGAACAAGCGGAGTGATACAAAATTGTGAAAGGGAAATTATTCGGCCGAAAATAGCAAAAAAAGCTTTTTCGGTGTTCGGCCGAATAAGCGAAAAGACCGAATAAATTGTACCGAACAAAGACGTGACTCGATCAAATAGAGAGCGCGCGCTAATGCAGTAAACATGACGGCAGTGTGGAAACATTGAAACTGCATGCAATGCCCTTAAACGACTAAATAAAATGCAGAACGTAATGCTTTCTAATACACGCCGGAATTGCACGTGTTCAAACAGCGCTGCACGAGCTCGCAGCGGAAGGGTTCAAAGCCCAAAGCGCGAGGGAAATCTGCGCTGAACTTGTTACTCGTCAGCTGCTCAGTAACATTGTTATGAATTTTTACAAGGCATGCGACAATGCGATACGCGCAACAAACGTCTTCCCAAATTCGACAAAAAGAAGGTCCTCCTGCGTGTTTCTGCCAAAATAAAAGTTGAGAAAAAGACTTTACACATAGTGTTCAGACTAGGATCTATAATATAACAAAGATACAAATGAAACGAACAGTGCTTTACATTTTCCATGTAAGTCTAACAGTATTCAGGTACAAAAATTGAATAATCAAATGTAAAATAACACTGTAGCTTTAACACAGATGTATTCGATTTAATTTATGCAGTGAAGTCTATGCAAAGGTGATTTTTCTCTGTATTTAAAAACTAAAACTAAATTTTATTAGTCTATGTAAGGATAAAAGAAACTCAAATACTTTGATCTCCTGAGAAACAAACAATACACTGGCATCTTCAAGACACCCCACAGCTCACATATGCATCAGTGCCTTTTCATCTCCTCCCTCCACTGGACTCACGCAGAATGGTCAAGAATATAATGTTCTATATGAATGCAAATAAGATTTACGCATGGCGGCCGCCGTGAGGCATCCTAAAAACGACATAGATTCCTAATGAACGAGTAAAATACAAAGTAAAGAGTTAATTAGAATAATCGAATGTCAAAATAATCAGAGACCGACAAACAACCAATTTGCCTTTCAACCAAAATTCAAAGTCATACTAAAATGGAGTCAGATTGAGTTAAACCTAAATTGAATAACTCTGCGCGCTGAAAAGACCGAACACGCAAGAAACCTTCATCCGCCACTGGATACCTTCGTTGGGCCATGTGTGCGGACCTTACATCTATGTCAGTGCCCCTTTTCCTTACCTTCATTTTGTTGGAGAAATGATCCAAAATGAATGGTTCAACATGAAATATGACACGTTGCGCTCTACTTTTGTGTCCTTAAATTCTCGTTTTTTTGGGTGGAAAGCTTATAAAAACGTAGTTCTGGGTTTTTTTAGCTTGTTTACTGAACACCTTGTCACACAGCAGCTTTTAGACATTATGTTTTTTGTTATAAGTCAGAAATGACAAGGAGGCAGCTTCCCGCAATACAAAGTCAATGGAGAGCATTGGATTGTTTCCCCCCCCAGTGTGGGGGCGTGGCCTAAATGCGCTCTGGCTCTATTAGAATGTTTCCGCCTAGCGTTTGCGGCTCTGTGATTGGTGGTCCAGCTGAGAAATTAAAGAGTGCCAAGCAATAGAGTGGGGGAACTATGACGTCACTTTGTAGGCGGACCGGCTGTTAGCATCGCACTGGTTCCCTCCACAAAAACCCAATTGGATTTTTCCATAGGCTTTTGGATTATCGCAAATAATAAGCTCTGTGTTCAACCATAGTTCATGATACTGGTAGGGTCATGATAGGGTTTTTGCCTACAAAGTGACATCATAGTTCCATAGTTCCGGGTTTTTGCTTACAAAGTGACATCATAGTTCCGGGTTTTTGCCTACAAAGTGAAATCATAGTTCCATAGTTCTGGGTTTTTGCCTACAAAGTGACGTCATAGTTTCATAGTTCCAAGTTTTTGCCTACAAAGTGACGTCATAGTTCCGGGTTTTTGCCTACAGTGACATCATAGTTCCATAGTTCCGGGTTTTTGCCTACAAATGGCGCTTTTCCACTGCACGGTACGGCTCAGTACGGTTCACTTATGGGGGGTTTTCCACTGGGTACAGTACCTGGTACCTGGTACTTTTTTTAGTACCACTTCGGTTGGGGTTCCAAGTGAACTGTACCGTTACCAAAACGTGACGTGTAAACTCTGCTGATCACGGATTGGCCGGAGAGAACCGTCACTACCTGCTGTCTACATTAGCAACTCTTCTTCTTCTAGTGGTGGGCAGATCGATCCTAATATCGATAGTATTGATACCAGTGTTGATATTGGTATCGGATCAATACTGTCACAAATCCTGTCCGTGGTCTTCCGTCTGCTCGCCACCAGAGGTCGCCTTCCGATTATATTGACTCTCACACTACACAGACTGTTACACGTCACCCTGGACTACATTTCCCATGTTCCATTTCATTGATTACAGACTCACCTGCAACCAATCACACACACTATAAACACGAGGCCCTAACCACCACTCAGGGCCGAGTATTGTTAGCGTTTATCACTGTGTTAGCGATAGCTACATTACGGAGTGAGTTCCCAGTCCTTGTTCTCAAGTCAAGTCTAGTTTAGTCCTGTTTTGTCATGTCTCAGCTGATCTTCCAGAGTCACGTCACGTCCCAGCTGATCGTTCTGAGTCATGTCACATCACAGTTGATCGTCCAGAGTCTTGTCACGTCTCAGCTGATCACCCAGAGTCACGTCACGTCCCAGTTGATCATCCAGAGTCTCGTCACGTCTCAGCTGATCACCCAGAGTCACGTCACGTCCCAGTTGATATTCCAGAGTCTTGTCACGTCACAGCTGATCATCCAGGGTCACGTGACGTCCCAGTTGATTGTCCAGAGTCACGTCACATTACAGTTGATCGTCCAGAGTCTCGTCACAGCACAGTTGATCGTCCAGAGTCTTGTCACGTCACAGCTGATCGTCCAGGGGCATGTGACATCCCAGTTGATCGTCCCGAGGCATGTAAT
>NW_015633696.1:32534-36628 GCF_001515625.1 Sinocyclocheilus rhinocerous
TCACAGCTGATCGTCCAGAGTCACATCAGGTCACAGTTGATCGTCCAGAGTCTCGTCACGTCACAGCTGATCATCCAGAGTCTGGTCACATCACAGCTGATCGTCAATAGTCACATCAGGTCACAGCTGATCGTCCAGAGTCACGTAACATCCCAGTTGATCGTCCAGAGTCACGTAATGTCCCAGTTGATGGTCCAGAGTCACGTAACATCCCAGTTGATCATTCTGAGTCACGTCACAGTTGATCGTCCAGAGTCTCGTCACTTCACAGCTGATCTTCCAGAGTCACGTCAGGTCACAGCTGATCGTCCTGAGTCACGTAACGTCCCAGTTGATCGTCCAGAGTCACGTCAGGTCACATCTGATCGTCCAGAGTCTCATCACGTCACAGTTGTTCGTCCAGAGCCTCGTCACATCTCAGCTGATCTCCCAGAGTCTTCTCACGTCTCATCTGTTCGTCCGGTGTCTTGTCACGTCACAGCTGATCTCCCAGAGTCTTGTCACGTCTCATCTGTTCATTCAGAGTCTTGTCACATCCTGTCTTTTGTAGCCAGATCTTTGAGGTCAGTTCTAAGGTATCCCAGACTGGCATCCAGTGTGGAGGATCCACCGCTGGTGTTAGTACCTGCATCTGGTACCCCTAAACTAGCGCTCTCAAACCTTCCTGTTCCTGAATTGATTCCCCTGTCAGTAGCACTTCCCATAATGGGGATCGCTTTATGGTGCGTTTGGGCTGCATACACCACCACTGAAACTCTAGAGGCGGTGGCGCCCACTATGATTTCTCCAGAGGTGGCGGCTGATGCTGCAGAACCTCCCGAGGTAGTGGTGCTCGCTGCTGTGTCCCCCGAGGCGATCGCGCCTGCTTCAGCTTCTCCAGAGGTGGTGGCGTATTCTGCAGAACCTCCCGAGGCGGCGGCGCTCGCTTCAGCTCCTTGCGTGGTGGTGGCGCCCAGCAATGGACTTTCAGCCTGTCATGTCATGGTAGAAGGAACCGTTGCTGAACTCTCTGCATTTGTTGACACTCCTAATGCTACTGCTGCAGGACCTCCAGAGGTGGCGGCATCTGCTGCAGAACCTCCATAGGTGTCAGGGATCTCCATTTTTAAACACTCCATCTGTCCTGATGAGGTCATGGAGACTGTCAGTGAATCTCCTGTCAAACCTGTCTCGGCCTTAGAAGCAAATCATGAACTCTCAGCCCTGCACGTTACGGTCACGAAGACCGCCTTAGAACTCATAGTCTGGTGGACCCGCTGCAGTTTTGGGTTTTTAATTTAACACAATCAAAAATTAAATGTTAAAATACTCAACAGATGTTTAATTCATCCCAATTACAAGCAATATAAACTGCACATATGGTTGATATTTGCCCTTTAACTTTATTAGATCACATTTATATATTAAAGTGCTACAACCTTGTGCGGAAACGGCAGGGGCAGAAAGACAAAACTCACACTTAAACTCACACTCTTACAGACCCCTGCTCACACACACACACACACATAAACACACATACCCATACTAATAGCAGTCCCAGACAATAGGAGGACAGAGTGAAGGTACACAGGACCTAAAATTTCCACTCTTTTATTACCCTTGGGTCCAATGGACCCGAACATCCTGTATGTAATATAAATGTGTAGGGGGGTGTACAGTGAGTGGTCATTGAAAAGTTGTTCTTATAAACGTTCTTCACAGAAAATGAGCCAAGGCCAATGAGTTTGAAAAAATAATTAATAGTATCATTTTTCTTTTAAGAAAAAGTGAAAACCGGTCCCACAGACCCGAACACCATACGAGGGTTAAGATCCAAATTCATGACCTAGAATAACTTGGCATTGCAGAAATATATAGAAAATGAAATTATGCAGCCTTTCACCACACACACAAACTCCTGGAGTTATGTCTAGTACAGACTGGTACGGAGTGATACTATCCCCTGACCTTTCTGCTTCAACACACTCAGTGAACACTGGTCTAAGTTTTCACATGCAAGTCCCTCTTCTTTATTGGACTTTTCCTACACTCCTTTTTTAATGCTTCTCATGCGAGTTTTGATCTTTTTCATTCATAACTCTATTCTATATTATAATGGACTATCCTGAAGCTCCCTGCAACTTTAAATCAAAGCTGTAAAATCAAAAAGGTTTTTTTTTTTTTTTGCAAAAAACTCAACTTCAGGAATCTCTCAACTCCCAAACATAGGTATGTACTAGAAGCCGACCAATTTGGGTTTTTTGCTGATACTGATATTAGAGATAAAAAAGACTGATATTGATATATCGGCCGATATTCTTTGTGTATATTATAGTACCAGTCAAAAGTTTGGACACACTTCCCATTTGTGTGTCCAAACTTTTGACATAAACAGAATATATATTAATAAACACATTTTATGCAATAATAACTCAAATGTGGTGATCAAACACTTATAATGATGTGACGAAGATATGTAATGGAGGCTGAGTATTTAACAATAATCTTTATTATCCAAAATGAGTTTGACATCAGTGCACTTAACAGATGGAGATGGAGATGTAAACGCACGATTTACGCGATTGCAAGAGCAAAAAGTTGGGCTAAGAGACTAATTGTTTTATGACAACCTGCAGTGTTACATATCATCGAAGCTGAGAAAAGAACACAACACTGCAGACAACAGGTAAATGCCGTTATCGCTGTTTTCCATGTTCGCGGAGTAAACATGTTTACATTGATCATAATGGAAAATGATTAATAAATAATTAATAATTAAGGATAGATAAACTCATTGCTGCCAGAATATCTTCTAGAAGGGGAGAGGAAAGCCATTGTTAGAAGATCTTCTGTCATGCAGAAACAGGCTTTAAAGTAAGAGTTGAGTTAATGACTTTTGCTGAAACAGATTCCAGTCTGTGTGGATGAAGCTGCAGAGGGGAGATTAATGACAGAAACACACCAAACCGGTCCATAATCCTGACATGTCGCCCCTCCTGAGAGGGGCTCTCAGGGCTGCAAACAGGAAATATGTAACAGCTGCATGTTGTAGAGGAAATTAAGCTATTGTCCTATTGCAAGTATGCCTTTACTTTTTATGTAATACCTTTGTATTGTAACCAAATACAATTGTTATTGGTATCGTTTTATTGAGAAAGTAGTTTATTAAGAAATACACCACACATGATATTGTACTTGTTTTATTGAGAAAGTGGTTTATTAAGTGATTTTTTAATGCTTTTCTAATGGAAATTTCTCCCCTGTAGTTTTTTCCCTTCTTTCTTTTTTCCTGTTTGTTCCTTTGATGCTATTATGAATGTAACTGATAATAGTTGAACACACTGTGATTCTCTATATATGTATGTTGTGTTACTGCTCTTGTTATGCAATAAAACAAATAACTAACTAAAACCACTTGAACTTACATCAGCGTGACAAAAACTACATGCAAAGTCAAAACCCATCTTTGGAAACAAATATTGGAAGTGTAATGTAATTGTTTGGTGAGTCTCCCGTGCCGTTAGATTAGATGGAGGCAACCTGCAGTGTTACATATCATCGAAGCTGAGAAAAGAACACAACACTGCAGACAACAGGTAAATGCCGTTATCGCTGTTTTCCATGTTCGTGGAGTAAACATGTTTACATTGATCATAATGGAAAATGATTAATAAATAATGAATAATTAAGGATAGATAAACTCATTGCTGCCAGAATATCTTCTAGAAGGGGAGAGGAAAGCCATTGTTAGAAGATCTTCTGTCATGCAGAAACAGGCTTTAAAGTAAGAGTTGAGTTAATGACTTTTGCTGAAACAGATTCCAGTCTGTGTGGATGAAGCTGCAGAGGGGAGATTAATGACAGAAACACACCAAACCGGTCCATAATCCTGACATGTCGCCCCTCCTGAGAGGGGCTCTCAGGGCTGCAAACAGGAAATATGTAACAGCTGCATGTTGTAGAGGAAATTAAGCTATTGTCCTATTGCAAGTATGCCTTTACTTTTTATGTAATACCTTTGTATTGTAACCAAATACAATTGTTATTGGTATCGTTTTATTGAGAAAGTAGTTTATTAAGAAATACACCACACATGATATTGTACTTGTTTTATT
>NW_015633697.1:0-150 GCF_001515625.1 Sinocyclocheilus rhinocerous
TGACACAATATTTACACTGAAGCTCGCAGGCGGCTATGGTAAGGAACATGACATTTCCCGACCAGGCACCGTGTGCTGCCAATCACAACACACACTGGCCCAGCTAACCAATCACAGCACATTTCGTATTTCAGAAGGCGGGCCTTCATT
>NW_015633697.1:435-531 GCF_001515625.1 Sinocyclocheilus rhinocerous
TTTAAATATTTCTTACTACATGTTAAATAAACCTAGCCTACTGTAGCTAAATAAATTTACTTTTACTTTACTTTTAGTCATTTAGCAGACGCTTTT
>NW_015633698.1:0-564 GCF_001515625.1 Sinocyclocheilus rhinocerous
GGTTCTACAGCCGGTACTTCATAGTTCCAAAGAAGGATGGGGGGGTTGCGTCCCATTTTAGATCTGCATCAGTTGAACCACTCAGTCATGCGACTGAAGTTCAGGATGCTCACTCTCAAACAGGTCGTGTCTCAGATCAGGTCCGAGGACTGGTTTGTCACGATCGATCTGAAAGACGCATACTTCCATGTATCCATCCTTCCCATTCACAGGAAGTTCCTGAGGTTTGCTTTTGGGGGCAAAGCGTACCAATATCGGGTTCTTCCCTTCGGCCTTGCACTCTCACACTGCACTTTCACGAAGTGTGTGGATGCAGCCCTGGCTCCATTGCGACTCCAGGGCATCCGCATACTAAACTATATCGACGATTGGTTGATCTTAGCTCAGTCAGAGCAGATGGTGGTTCGACATCGAGATGTCGTTCTGAGCAGACGGTGGTTCGACATCGAGATGTCGTTCTCGCCCACATGAGAGAACTGGGGTTGAGACTAAACGGCAAGAAAAGTGTGCTTTCTCCAATACAGAGGACCACTTATCTAGGCGTGGTGTGGGATTCGACCACGA
>NW_015633699.1:0-543 GCF_001515625.1 Sinocyclocheilus rhinocerous
AGACTTATTTCAAACTTAAATAACACAAGGGATTCAAATATTAATTCATTTATTCTAATAAAATCCATGAAGCTCTTAAAAATATTAACATAAATTGTCATTTTTTCCTCTGGTGATTTGTATTGTATACCCAGAATGCAATGCACAGTGATGCAGATTCCCATTCTCTATCTCCAAGCTACACACTCTTACACAGTGTCTACACTGGATGCGACAAAGTGACTGTTAAAAATCATTTGAACTTTGTGTCAGTACATCATAAATAGAACAATAAATCAGTTTACTGTCAGGGATTTGTTGTGTCGCGCCACATCCAGTGTAAACAGCATCACTGATTATAATAGGTTCTATTGTATTTTGTTGCGCCGTCCGTTGTAGACACGGTGCTAGAACTCTTATTAAATTCCGTTGTAGCGTGCTAGAACTCTTATTAAATATCATTACATATGATGTATGTATGATGCTATCCATAATTAATAGAACGTTTTTATTTCAGAGACAATGATAAGATTGCTGCGAGATCTAGTGAGAATCTATTATAAA
>NW_015633700.1:0-390 GCF_001515625.1 Sinocyclocheilus rhinocerous
ATAGATAGATAGATTGATATATTGATAGATTGATAGATAGACATACTCAGATAGATAGATTGATATATTGATAGATTGATTGATTGACATACTCAGATGGATGGATTGATATTTGGATAGATAGATAGATAGATTGATATATTGATAGATTGATAGATAGACATATACTCAGATGGATGGATTGATATTTGGATAGATAGATAGATAGATAGATAGATTGATATATTGATAGATTGATAGATAGACATATACTCAGATGGATGGATTGATATTTGGATAGATAGATAGATAGATATATTGATAGATTGATAGATAGACATATACTCAGATGGATGGATTGATATCTGGATAGATAGATTGATTGATTGACATACTCAGATGGATGGATTG
>NW_015633701.1:0-724 GCF_001515625.1 Sinocyclocheilus rhinocerous
AAATTCAGTATATGTGTTATTTGCTATTTATCATTTCATGGGACTTTGACTAGCGTAGTTTTGATATCTGACACAGTTAACAATGACATTTTACACGTAGCCTAATTGTATTTTTACCTGGCAAACCAACTCGTACACACATGCTATGGATTTGTATTTATTTATTTATTTATATCTCTGTAAAAAAAATGTGATGGCTCATCCAATGGGAATTCCATTAGGCTACGTTTTAAATGATCATCATGTTTTCAACACTACCGACATGAGCTCAGTGAAATGTTCCATTGGTTGTTAATTAACTGCCCGGGACATGAGCTCAGTGAAATGTTCCATTGGTTGTTAATAATCTGCCTGGTAATAGGTTAAAGGCGATAAAAAGATAAAACATGTTTTTATCTCTGGCCGCGCCTGCCGCGAAGTGGAAGTTTGGGTGCATGAGCACCACTTGCGCAGCGCCTCTGCACCGACAGCGAAACCGCCTACTTTCCTGCTATTCACAATTTGAATAGAAGTTTTATAAACGAGATTTGTCTACCTCATGTAGGAGAATATGCGTGTGGTTCGGGTCGGGTACGGAATTATAGTGTTGCTGTCGGATAACGGGTCGAGTGTTCTGTCAATTACTGCGGGTGCGGGTTTATCAAACAGGACTCGTGCAGGACTCTGCCACGACTTCCTATGTTGAGGGAACAAAATTTTTTTCCCGTGGGCCACGAGCTTAATT
>NW_015633701.1:938-1833 GCF_001515625.1 Sinocyclocheilus rhinocerous
GCATAAATTATTCTTGAACTGACCAAAGTATTTAAAGGGAGAAGGTTACATTAAAAACATATATTTTAACATTATGTTACATTCTGATGTTAAATCCACTATTGTTCTATACAGTATTTAATGTAATTACATCAGAAGTAACTGTAATTAAATTACAGAAAAAACTAAGAGTAAACCCTTATATTTCTGTATTGCTTTATTGCATTTAAATGTTCAGTTATTTTTGTTATAAGAAAAATGTTATTAAATCTGTTATACTGTATTATGACAGCACTTTTTTTAAAACTAAATTTCAACATCGTGATAATACCGTATACCGTGATAAAAGCATTAGCAATTAATCGCAACATGAGAATTTGATACCAGCATATCCCTAGTCTGCAGCAGTGCAGGGATCTTTTCCGCTGCACGAAAATGTAGTAATTGCACCATAAATGCATATTATTAAAGTCTACTGTGTTTCACAGTCAACACATATGGTTTTTTGGCTAGGTTTAAAGGAAAAGAGCACTTTTAGATAGCACTAGTGGAGGTAGAAAAACAAAGTTCTTTATGAACAGCAGGATTGCTTGTAATAAAGATTTAAATGCAAAAGGAAAGGCAGTAGAGCTGACTACTTCTGTCAATGGTAAGTTTGTGATAACGTAAGAAAAGTAGTTTAAATGTTTTGCCACTTGCTTGAGCAACTTAATATATAAATCTAGAAGTAAATGCAAAAGTAAAAAGCATTGAATAATGTGTTGCTTATGTTTATTGTTTAAACATGTCTTTGAAAGATTGTATTACTGTACTGTGTAAAAAAAGAATTGCAATGCTGAAAAAGCATTTTCAGTGACAATGTTTGGATTTGAAATCAAAATAATGAATAAATGTTGTGTTTGTAGTAAACAGCCAC
>NW_015633701.1:2201-2497 GCF_001515625.1 Sinocyclocheilus rhinocerous
CTACGTGTAAAATGTCATTGTTAACTGTGTCAGATATCAAAACTACGCTAGTCAAAGTCCCATGAAATGATAAATAGCAAATAACACATATACTGAATTTCCATAATTTTTTTGTTTATTTTTAGTAAAATCAAATGTGACCTTGTTGTTTGTAACTATGGCAATGTCTGCCCCGAGACCGCACAAAACACTTCCACTACGAGACAAAGCGGCAGCCGCTCGGCGATTCCTGGATGTCATCATCTCCATAAGATTATCTCGACAAAATGATCTCGTGGCCACGTTTCCACGAGTTA
>NW_015633702.1:0-1287 GCF_001515625.1 Sinocyclocheilus rhinocerous
AATACGTTATATATAATATAGCATAGAAAAGGCTGCGGTTTTGAATTATTGAATTATTACGGTTCTTCTCCATATTCGTGTGGACAGGTCACAAACAGCATTCTTATATGTATCTCTTTTATCCAGGCGTGTAGGGCAGTGATGATCTCTATAAACCTTTTCTGCCATTATGTAGTAGATCTAATAATACAAACTGGGGTGTAATAATACAAATGAGGTGATTAAATACACAGATCACAAATTCAAACTGGCCATTCCCAAACATTTTAATAGAACATTTTCATAGAAGTGGAGACAAATTCAACCTCAATAATTACAGCAGCTGAGATACTGTAAACTAAAAGTAGAATCTCCACAGGATTCATTAACTTCAATATTTAAATTATGTGAATCTAAATCTAACAATGAGTCTATATATTGTCCTGATCTCTCTTCTGTCTCATCTTTAGCTTTTGCATACTGAGGGTGTTTTGCATGAGCAGCACAAGCTTTATATCTCTATGAACTGAACATGACATGATCAAGAGCTCTTCTTCATCAACCAACAAACATGACTTTCAGCATCATCTTTGTCTGGACTCTGGCAGTGTTTTGTCAAGGTTTGGAAAAGTATTTATGTTTGTATTTTCCAAAGAGAAATGACTGTGACAATATTTGACTTCTGATGTTCTTCACTTGACAGAATCCATTGGGCAGGTGACAGTGACTCAGACTCCCTCACAGCTGCTCGCTCAAACAGGAGAAGAAGTCAAAATAAAGTGCACAACTAGCAGCAATGCTGGATGTTGTTGTGGTGGTACTGCATGTATTAGCTGGTATCTACAAAAACACGGAGAAGCTCCTAAACTCCTTATTTATGGAGCGAATCAAGTGCAGTCAGGAACTCCATCTAGATTCAGTGGCAGTGGATCTAACAGTGATTTCACTCTGACCATCAGTGGAGTCCAGACTGAAGATACAGGAGATTATTACTGTCAGAGTTTACACTGTCCTAGTAGCTGTGTGTTCACACAGTGATAAAGAGTCGTACAAAAACCTCCGTCAGTCAGAGTCACAGTGACTGCACTGATACAGCTGAGAGACACTGCAGCTGCTCTACAACACAATCACACACAACACTGATCAACACAAACACTAATAACACAATATCATTACAATCAACATCAGTTTTGTATTTCTGAAAATAATTAGTCAGTGTTTCAATATGATCATCATGTTTTAGGTGTAATATACTGTATGATCCCTGTCAATCAAACTGAACAGATTCAGTCTCTTCTGCTGTCTGGA
>NW_015633703.1:0-523 GCF_001515625.1 Sinocyclocheilus rhinocerous
AATTTGTATTCTATAATATTTTTTCTGTATTTTCCTAATGACAGTTTTAGAATTGGTTTATACAAACATATAATAAGGCAGAATAGTTTCTATACTGTATTAAATGTTATGTCAATTAGCACTGCATTATTCATATACTATATTTATTACGAAATGACCTGAAATGACCTTTTTTTTTGGTTACAGCAATAGCAGGATGCCTCTGTCCATATTAGGGATTTCCTGCACGTCATAAGTTATTATATATTACTTCTACTAGGCCATTTTGGACTTTCTGCGTCATAAGTTATTATATATTAATTCTACTGGGCCATTTTGGACTTTATGTGTGACTGAGCACCCTCCAGCTTCGAGTATGAATGAAACACGCACTGCATGAGAGTGCTCAGCGCTCAGTAATGTTCACATCGTCTCGTTTTGGATATGAATAAATCGTCTGGTCACATACATTGACTATCTTGTTTCTTCGCCCATGTGCTCACACATCCAAAGCGCACACACAGAAAAAAAAGTGATTTTAAAT
>NW_015633704.1:0-681 GCF_001515625.1 Sinocyclocheilus rhinocerous
AAGTCCCCACCAGGATATATAAACCAGTACACTCTCTCACACACAAACACGCACACTCTTATACACACTCACACACACAGATACTGTCTATATGAGGATTTCTGACACATTTATTCTGACTGTTATTTCAGTGACAGAAGTTCAGCTGCAGTATTAATGTCATGAAGAGACTCTATAACATCTCACTGTCACTGATTTATCATGCAGCTCAAAGCATTATGGGTAGAATCTCTCGTCAGTCTCTTCTTGTTCATCAACACAGTTTCACTGATGATCCAGTAAAATAAAACCCAAACCCAGGATAGAGCGGCTGAGTGAATGTGGTCTGGACTGTGTGGATGAGGCAAACAGTAAACCCAGGATAGAGCGGCTGAGTGAGTGTGGTCTGGACTGTGTGTATATGTCTCATTGTGTGAGAGACGCTGTAGAAGGACAGAGTTCCTGCACTGTGATCCACATACACTCCTGTTCTCCTGCTGATGGGCTTTACAGGGAGATCAGTGTGTATGTTATTGTGTCTGAATGAGTAACTGGAGCAAGAGCAGATCAAACTCCAGGACTGATCATTAGATCCAAACCAACACTCATCACCGTCTCCCTTCCTGCTGATGCTCTTATATGACACTGATATAAACACATCTCCACTACACTAATCCTCCCAGTAACAACAGCGTCCACACA
>NW_015633704.1:841-980 GCF_001515625.1 Sinocyclocheilus rhinocerous
GTGTTTGGATCCAGTGTGAGAAAACAGGCATCTGAACACAAGAACAGAGACATTTAGAACAACAACAATCACTACAGCTGTGTGTTAGTGTGTCTGTGTGTGTTTGTAGACGTACATTTCTTTAGTCCTGCTGTAATCC
>NW_015633705.1:0-1399 GCF_001515625.1 Sinocyclocheilus rhinocerous
CTCAGATCCTGCTTCAGCTGAGGCTTTAAAGATGTCATTGCAGTCAATTTGAGTGTCTTGTGAGTGTTTTGTTCTGGCTCTTTTCTCCATCTGTAAAACCTCATGTTCTTCATTCACTCCTTCTCTCTCTCCCTCTATGATGTAGAGCTGTGTGTAGATGCTGTTCAGGAGGCTTTCATTCTCCTGGAGTTTCAGTCCCTCAAATAATCTCTCATACTTGTTCTTCATGCTGGTTTTGAGCTGCTCTTTGACTCTCTGTAGTTCATCATTCACTGGTTGATCATGTTTATTCAGAGACGCTGTAACGCTCGTGTTGTTCAGACAGAAGACAACTGATTCAGTGTTGTCCTGCATGATTTGGGTCTGATAGTGGGATGTAGAAAACGGCACAGATCTGATTGGCTCATATATCTTCCACCTACTAAAATAAATTTAAAAAAAAAAAAACACCAATTGTAGCTATTAGAAGGACCATTAAATACCGTGAAAAATATATTGCTTACTAGATAGGATTTATGCACCCTTCTTCATGTTGTGCATATGTTGCATATTTTGTTTAGTGATATTTCTTTTTTTCACATTTTATTATTTTATTTATTAATTTACTTTTTTTTTTTTTCATCTGAGATGCACTACAATAAATTAGCAAATAATGTTTATACTTACAGAGGGTCAGAGGTCACCGGTTCATCACTAAGGTTTTGGGGGTGCTCCATGGATTTGTTACTCTTCACAGACACACAGCTGGATCCTGGAGACTCGGATCTCTGTGTCTTCCTCCTGGTGATACTGACAAAAAAAATTCTTAATTTAGTGCACTAGCGATATTGTATACAACTTGAGTGCAACATACTGTAGATGTACACTTAAATCTAGTAATTAAGCAGAAGCTTTTCATCCAAACAATTTACAAATAAGGAGTCAAGTGCTCACAGAATGGTCTTTAGGTGCTTCTTGAAATGGACTTGGCTATCTGGGAAGATCATTCAACTAATGAGGATCAGCATGGGCATTACTAGGCCATTTTTAGTGGGGCTTTAGTCCCCCCAAAATTTCTACTCAGCCCCCCTAAAAATTCTGCGATTAGCTCCATAAACTGTGCACAAATTCGTGATCGCCTCAGTCCCCTTTTAATTTCATATGAAAATGCTGGCAGACTAGTTCTTTGTCACAAATACAGTTTACAAAATGGCAATCGGTTTCCCATCTACTGTAAAGTTTTCGCTGCGTTCATCCCTCATCACACCACAGCTGTTTTCTCCAGCGAAAATGTAACGTTAGCCCTTAACACGTATGAACGTATACTTTATAAGTACTTTCAATATAAAACATATTACAGTGCATGTGGCATTAGCTACCATACAGTCATGCGCAGAAATGATTAAAGACAGTGACAGAC
>NW_015633706.1:0-532 GCF_001515625.1 Sinocyclocheilus rhinocerous
ACACAAATTACTTATATTTTCATTGATACAACATGGCATTGAGTTATTAGAAAAGAAATGCATATAGATGTTATTTCTTGATGACGTCAGGAACCGATGAATCGGCTTTTTGAACCGGTTCAATGAGCCGATCTGTCCGAAAAGAACCGGTTCGCGGAAATGAATCGGACTTTGCATCACTAACTGGTTGCACTGAGAAATTCTGAATTTTGTATATGAATCACCATTTATATTTCCTATACATTTCAGGTAGAACATATATATCATCTTATTTTCAATAATATATCTTATTCTTAGGGTTTGAGCAAGCGGAAACCTCCCGCTCTCTCTTGTGAAGCCAACAAGGAAGTGACTTAAACTGTAATTCATCAACTGGCCGCTAGAGGCTGGCTGCAAAAGGGAGTCAATCCCATAGACTCCCCATGTTAAAATGCCCAACTTTACAACAGAAAAGAACATGTTTACAGCCTGGTTCAAAAAATTATTTAGGTCTATATAGCTAATTTTGCCCTTCATGACAACTGTGAGGGGG
>NW_015633707.1:0-639 GCF_001515625.1 Sinocyclocheilus rhinocerous
TTATTTGTGTCCTGTCAGCCTGACAACATTGGCACAAAGTACAGCTGTTGGTCAGTTATTTGAGATTAACCAAATGGTTTATATACAGTCAAACCAAAGTTTCAGACACCTTCAACATTTCACACATTATCACAGTTTATTCGCTATAGTTTGTAATCAAATGTGACAAGAACTCCGAGTTAAACTGTGTCAGAACAAATTCATCGTGATAATGTCAGATAACACTTAAGCAAAACATGGTCAGGTCAAAGTGTCGGAATAATTTTGATCCCAAATTTGTATCAGTTTTACTGGTAGTCCACTGTATGAAGAATTTTTGGGTATAATATGTCACAGTTTACTTTATTTTGCTATCCTCACTTACATAAATGAACTATAATGTCCTGCACTTACTTTTGCTATCATCCCTCACTTACATGAACTATAGTGTCCTGCACCCACTAGTAAAAAAAATCAAAAATTATATCTGGTGTCTGAATAATTTTTGGTTTGGCTATATGTATATTGGTCAAAGAAGAAAAGGGGTTTTCAGGAATCAAATTTTTTTTTTTTTTATGTGTCCTATTTAATTGTATTTGTTTTTTTCTGAGCAGAAAATAATTACCGAAAATTATGCCCGTTTGTCAGCAAGAATTTTGT
>NW_015633708.1:0-3930 GCF_001515625.1 Sinocyclocheilus rhinocerous
TGTGTTCAGACACCAATGAGACCAGCAGCTCTACATTCATTTTGCATCTAATTGGTCTACTTACTTCCTCTTCGTCGTTAGGTATCAAGTGTGCTCGGCAAGACCGTTTTGTGCTTGAGCGCCACCAAGTCGTGTTTTACTGTAACTTCAGCAGCTCCAGACACGTGAACAAAAGCGCCAATCTCATTGGTCGGCCAGTTTTTAACGCGGCGCGTCAAACCAAAAAAACTAGCCCGAGCTTTTACGCCTGGCGTTATGCGTGTTGGTGTGCACACTCACATTGGCGCCCTTTGTTTAGTCACGAGGCGTTAAACGTCGGCGATAATCGCGCGCGATATTCGTCCCGGTGTGAACAAGCCTTAAGACTGACCTCAACACACTTCAAAACTGTTTCCATCGACTGGCGCAGATTCTAGTCTTTGACAGTCAGAGAGGAGCACAAACCTAATGACTGCGTCGGTCCACTACACCACACACTTAACGACTGGCGCGTCATGACTGGACAAATTATGTCCAATTATTTTTAAACGTTTAGTTGAGCAATAAGCTAATATATTCATTATCCAATATATGTCTGAAAGGGATTAAAAATTAATTGGTTTTGATCAAAACGGTAGGCTATTTTTTTTCGTTAGAGTTTCCGAATTACCGATCAGAACGAAATAAAACATTACTGCTCAATTTATTCAGAAACAAAAGTCATATAAATTGCTATTTGTGTATTTAAATTTTCATTAGGCCTATATTAGTCTACAGCAAATGTTATGGAGAAATTCAAGCCATTGTAATTTCCTTATCATTTGACAAAAAACTACTATATAAAATTAAATTGTGTATATAAAATAATTTTATTTCGTGTCATATTTGTGATTTTTTAATTAATTTTTAATGTAAAATTAGTTTTAAACAATAGATATTCATTATGTTGGTAGCCTATATTCGTTATGAAAAAAAATCATTATGAATTTGATTTTAAAATTATTTAACAAATTTTAAGAAAAATTGAAAAGTTAAGAAAATAAAAGAATAAAAAAAGAATTATTGATAGTATCTTTAAAATGAGAGAAATTGCTGACATAATTGAGGTTTTTTTACTTTATTCGACTGCAGAAAAAAACGAATAGTCTAAAACCATTTAACTTGCAATGCTAACTCTTTCTTTATTCCAGTGTCAAAAGTGAAACCCCAAAACAGCAATTACTGATCATTGCTGACCTACAGTTTCAAAACTACTTTCTTAGAACAAGATAGATCAAAAATACAGTATTTTCAAAATCAGTTTAAAGCAGCTACAGTAGTAGTTTTAAAGTTTCAGCATGGTTGACAAATATTTTTTAGTAAAACAAAGAAATAAACTAAAAACCAGAAAAAGAGGATTAACAATATTGCTATTGCATGCAATTAAATGAAATGTTCATCAACCACTTTTAACGTAAAATTTCCAATTACTGTTAAAGAGTAAAACACAAATTTGTGCTTAGTGTTGAGCTACAATCTCAAAACTATTATCTTAAAACGGGATGGATCAAAAATCCAGTATTTCCAGAATCAACTACAGCAGTAGTTTTAAGTTTCATCCAGGTTGACAATTACTTTAAGTAAAACAAAGAAATTAACTAAGATCCCAAAAAAATTAAGATTATTTAAGTAAAACAAAGAAATTAACTAAGATTCCAAACATTTGGATTTTGCATGTAATAAATTGTCTGTCAACCACTGTGAATGTATAACTGACAATTACTAAATTCAAGAGAAAAAAAACACCAATTTATGCTTAGTCTTGAGCTGCAATCTCAGAACAAGATATATAATCTTAGAACAAGATAGATCTAGTAAAAATCCAGTATTTCTTAAATCAACTACAGCAGTAGTTTTAAAGTTTCAGCTAGGTTGACACATATTTTTAGTAAAACATAGAAACAAACTACAATCCCCCCCAAAAAAGAAGAGAATTAACAATATTGATACTGCATGTACCTGAATGAAATGACTGTCAACCACTGTCCACATACAATCAAAAAACACTGTTAAAGAGAAAAAAACAACACCACCAATTTCTGCTTAGTGTTGAGCTCAGAAAAAATTCTGTGTCTGAATCTAGAATGATCTGTTAGATATTATATAACTTAACAATGATGTTTTACCTGCAGGATCTTTATTTCTCTTGCTCTAATGGCAGATCATCACATGGCTTCCCACTCACTTTAGGTTTTGACTTTAGCAGATGTCATATCTCTATTGAAGTCATTAGTGTCAGTTTGCTGCGTCTCTATAATGGATGAATGTTTGGGTCTAGATTTCTAATTCTTGTTCATATGGTCGTACTTTATTTCCTTCTGTGTTTGCGTGTTAAACCTTCTCTCATTTCTCTTTCGCACTTTCACTTCCTTCCTGTTGTTCTTTTCATTCCTTCATGTCTTTCTCTTACGTTTTCTTTCTCTATTGTTGTTGTGTTCAGCCAGCAATACATTGAAATGTTCTGGCCCAGTTTTGAGTTGTTTATTTAAGTACAGTATGTAGCCTTTGGTTTTATTTTCACACTTGTATCACAGTAAAACCACAGTTAGGTCTGATCTGAGCGGGTGTGAAAACGTCACTGATCACACGTGGTTACAGCTGCAAATCAGTGTGGCCTTAAACCTTGTTTTACAGTGTATATGGAGGTGTTACTCTGTCACTCTCGGGTTGAAATCTTAATGGTGATCGAGCAAAACAAACATCAAACAAAGCAACTGCCTCCAGTGGATTATTGCTATTATACAACCTCTGCACCCCTGACAGGCATGACAGAGCCCTGATCAGAAGAAATCAATGTAGAGTAACAAAATAAGATGGAGCAAATGAGCAAAGTTGGCATGTGATAGGGCTCGGCGATATGACCTAAAATCAAAACCTTGATTAATTGAACACTTTACCTCGATTACGATTATTGAACGATTATTTTCATTTATTTATTTATTTTGTCTTGCCCTCATAGTTCATTAAAGGTTTGTACTGTAAATATACTCAACTATTAAAAGGTGGGATTTTTTTTCTAATGAAAGTGCATTTCTTATATTTGTGATTTTAAAATAATTGAAGGAAACAAACTATTTGTGGTTATTTGTTGAATATTTTGAACAAATAAAATCAGAGCTTGCTTGAAATGAAGATGGCTTGTGAAAAAAGTCACATTTCAGTTTTATTGTAAAAAGCAAGTTTCCTAAAAAATATTTTTTCATTTTTTGCAAACAAAATAAATGAATATTGCCTTGTTAAAATTAGAAAATAACCAGCAAACAAAATAGCCTGCACCAAAAAAAAAAGTGTGCAACAAATATACATTCCTATATGGAATAATATACAAGTACCAGAACGGGACTCCGTATCGGCAGATACTCAATATCTAATGACTTGGTGTATAACACATTTTACTAATAAACTCAAAATGGTCGATGCCCAAAAAAGGCAGACATAGGAAAATTAGGTATATCGTTCGATTTGGTATGCCGTTCCGATTTTTTAAATATATTTTGACCAGTAGGAGGCACTGTGCTTAAACTACTCATGTTTGGCATATCAGAAAGCTTTTGATAACTTTTGCCAAAATACTCTGAAGATGATCTGGGCCAATTTTGGTGAAAATTGGATAAACTGTCTAGGACGAGTTAGAAAAGGTAGATTTTTCTTGACCAGTAGAAATGTACATTTTGGTGTGCATTCGACTCGGCATGAGCCAAGGAATCAGAGGGATATATATATATTTTTTTTTTAGACCTGATGGTTCAAAAGTTATTAGCAAAAACATGAGTGCAAATGTGGCCTGTTGGTGGTGCTAAAGAGTTTGAGTTAAGCTGGGGACACACTACACGACTAGCTGAAACATTCTAAAGCCTTGTACACACGGGGACGATTATCGCGCGCGCTTATCGCCAACGTTTTTCGACGTGT
>NW_015633709.1:0-994 GCF_001515625.1 Sinocyclocheilus rhinocerous
TACTGTATTAAAGCTTTAATCAGGATAAAACCATATATTAAAAGCAAACAGAATCAGTAGCATTTACACATAACAGCGTATCTAAAAGTATGAGACAACAACAATCAAAAAACATACCATTAAGAGCCGAGCTTGCACAGGTTCTGCACGATCCTCTTCACTAATATCCTCTGCGTCTCAGTCAGGCACAAACTGATAAGCAATATTGATGATGCCATTGTTTACAATACAACCGAAGCACATGCTGTTGAGCTGAGGGGCGGGACGTTTAGCCCCGCACTAGAGGCGGTTTAGCCAATCACAACACGCTGTACTAGCTAACCAATCTGAGCCCATCACGTATTTCTGAGGAAGAAGCACATCCCACAGTTGCTTAGTCTCTGCTTTTTTTCCCAGGACGGAAGAGGGAAAGTATGCCATTTACTGTCAGCGCTCACTGGAGCGGACACAGCAGAAGGGGGATCGGCAAGCACGATCGTCACGAATGGAGATCCTATCAATCTTACTCAGGAACCCTTATCATCACTCTCTGCCTTTCAGCGTCCCTGTACACTTCCTTAACAACACCTACCAGGTCCACAGCCTCATGATGAAAGAACAGTTCATTTAAAAAAGCAATCTGTCCTTATTTACTCATCCTGATGTTCTTCTACATCTTCATGCAGCTCTTTTTAATATTATGGAGCAAAAAGACAAAAAAACCGCTATGAAAGCATTATAAAAGTAGTTTTAAAGGGGTCCTATTATGCTTTTTCACTTTTTCAACTTTAGTTAGTCTGTAATGTTGCTGTTTGAGCATAAACAAGATCTGCAAAGTTACAAAGTTCAAAGTCCACTTCAAAAGGAGATATTTTATTTAACAGAAATCACTTTTCAAAAACTACAACGAACGACTCGTTTGGGCTACAACGCATATATTCCGGGATTTGTGATATCACAAATATCGACAAATGGGATGAGACCTGATTGAGCTGCACTAGAGAAGGCAACGAGT
>NW_015633710.1:0-479 GCF_001515625.1 Sinocyclocheilus rhinocerous
TATTTATGCCATTAATGTTTTTGTTAATACAGCGTATAGCACTAGACAACTAAATTAATGTAACATGGTAAAGATGAATGCACTTTTGGAAGTTGAATGTAAGGGAAATGTCATTTTGGAATTTCTGTGGTTTAATGTGATGTTGTTCATGTATGTTCATGATTAAATTTTTTTTTATTGTTGTAATTAATTTATAGCATTAACAAGATGACCCGTTGAATTCTTTTTGGGAGCGATGACTGATTGAATGTATTTTTAGTCCAGTGCCTGCATATAAGATTAGTATTGACCAAGTTCAGAGGCTGTCATATGTGGATTGAACTATGTTGTGTATTTTCAACAGTTTCAATATGAAAAATAACTTTTATATTGATTCAATGGATTTATTGCATTTTGGAAGAAAAAAAAACCGTGTCATGGATTTATTGCATTTTGGGAAAAAATTATACAATTTTATAATAAATCTTTGAAAATCAAAA
>NW_015633711.1:0-617 GCF_001515625.1 Sinocyclocheilus rhinocerous
TGTCCCCCCCACCCCAGATGTGTTTGAGAACATGCAAGTGCCTTGTTGGAAGAGCGGGGTAACATCTCCCAGCTGAACTGACAAATCTGGTGCAGTCCAGGAGGATGAGATGCACTGTAGTTCTTAAGGAAGCTGGTGGCTACAGAAGATAACGACTCTGACTTTTGACATTGACCTCCCCCTTTCTCCCCTCTGTTCAGAGACTCATTAGTCCATTTCTTTTCATCAAATGCCTATGTTGCGGGATCAGTTTATCTCTTCCTAGGCTTGCACATCTCCTAGTGCCAGTCAAGCATTGGTGGTTCAGTGGTAGAATTCTGGCCTGAAACGCAGGAGACATGGGTCTGATTCCCGGACAATGCAAGAACACCCTCCTTTGAAATAAGGTGTGTGTTGTTCTTATTTGGGGAGCTCCAGCTGCATTTCCTACCTTGCGCAACTCCTTGAGCCAGTCAATCATTGGTGGTTCAGTGGTAGAATTCTTACCTGAAACGCAGAAGACATGGGTCTGATTCCCGGACAATGCAAGAACACCCTCCTTTTAAGTAACGTGTGTGTGGTTCTTATTTGAGGGAGCTCCAGCTGCATTTCCTACCTTGCGCATCTCCAAGAGCCAG
>NW_015633711.1:797-2776 GCF_001515625.1 Sinocyclocheilus rhinocerous
GGTCTGATTCCTGGCCAATGCAAGAACAGCCTCCTTTTAAGTAAGGTGTGTGTGGTTCTTATTTGAGGGAGCTCCAGCTGCATTTCCTACCTTGCGAATCTCATTGAGGCAGTCAAGCATATTCAATATATAACATATACATATGTAAACTAAGCAAGGAAAAAGTGTGTTTTTCAGGATGCTGCACTTTACAGATAATTAATGGAAGCACTTTAGACAATGCTTTGTCATTCTTGTTTAATGAATTACAAGCAATTACTGCTCATGAAAATCTGAACAATTCCTGAAGGCAATAACACTTTACAGGTGGCAGGCAAGAAAGGTCAGGGTTAAAACAACTAATGACAGTAAACTGACCTGTCTGTTGTCTCTGAAAAACACCAGAAGAAATATGTCCAGGCTTACGGCTGACCTGCATGAAAGTGGGATAAACTGCAATGTCAGTATTGTAAGATCCCTAAGACAGCGCTACGGGGCACAGATGGACCGCTGATCATCATGGCAGTGTCAAACAGCATGTAACTCTGTGTCCCCCCCACCCCAGATGTGTTTGAGAACATGCAAGAGCCTTGGTTGAAGAGCGGGGTAACATCTCCCAGCAAGAACTGACAAATCTGGTGCAGTCGAGGAGGATGAGATGCACTGTAGTTCTTAAGGAAGCTGGTGGCTACAGAAGATAACGACTCTGACTTTTGACATTGACCTCCCCCCTCCTCCCCTCTGTTCGGAGACTCATTAGTCCATTTCTTTTCATCAAATGCCTTTGGAACTTGTTCAGTTTATCTCTTCCTAGACTTGCACATCTCCTAGAGCCAGTCAGGCATTGGTGGTTCAGTGGTAGAATTCTCGCCTTCCTCGCGGGAGACCAGGGTCCGATTCCCAACCAATGCAAGAACAGCCTTCTTATAAGTAAGGTGTGTGTGGTTCTTATTTGAGGGAGCTCCAGCTGCATTTCCTAGCTTGCGAATCTCATTGAGGCAGTCAAGCATATTCGACCTATACATATCTAAACTTAGCCAAGAAAAAGTGTGTTTTTCAGGATGCTGCACTTTACAGATAATTAATGAAATCATTTTAGACAATGCTTTTTCATGCTTGTTTAATGTATTACAAGCAAATACTGCTCATGAAAATCTGAAGAATTGCTGAAGGCAATAACACTTTACAGGCGGCAGGCAAGAAATGTCAGGTTTAAAACAACTAATGGCAGTAAACATACCTGTCTGTTGTCTCTGAAAAACACCAGTAGAAATATATCCAGGCTTACGGCTGACCTGCATGAAAGTAGGATAAACTGCAATGTCAGTATTGTAAGATCCCTTATACAGCGCTACAGGGGCACAGATGGACCGCTGATCATCATGGCAGTGTCAAACAGCATGTAACCCTGTGTCCCCCCCACCCCAGATGTGTTTGAGAACATGCAAGTGCCTTGGTGGAAGAGCGGGGTAACATCTCCCAGCAAGAACTGACAAATCCGGTGCAGTCCAGGAGGATGAGATGCACTGTAGTTCTTAAGGAACTGGTGGCTACAGAAGATAACGACTCTGACTTTTGACATTGACCTCCCCCCTTCTCCCCTCTGTTCAGCGACTCATTAGTCCATTTCTTTTCATCAAATGCCTATGGAACTTGTTCAGTTTATCTCTTCCTAGACTTGCACATTTCCTTGAGCCAGTCGTGCATTGGTGGTTCAGTGCTAGAATTCTCACCTGCCACGCGGGAGACCAGGGTCCGATTCCCGGCCAATGCAAGAACAGCCTCCTTTGAAGTATGGTGTCTGTGGTTCTTATTTGAGGGAGCTCCAGCTGCATTTCCTACCTTGCGCAGCTCCTCGTGCCAGTCAAGCATTGGTGGTTCAGTGGTAGAATTCTGCCAGTCAACCATTGGTGGTTCAGTGGTCGAATTCTCGCCTGCCACGCGGGAGACCTGGATCCGATTCCCGGCCAATGCAAGAACAGCTTCCTTTTAAGTAAGGT
>NW_015633712.1:0-626 GCF_001515625.1 Sinocyclocheilus rhinocerous
CTTCTTAGTGACATCATTCACAATCGAGGAATTAGCAGAGGAAACGGAGCAGGATTTGAATTTCAGTGCAGGATTGCGAGTATTGCACATAATTCTACTCATTCCCGCAGGGTCCGCGCTTATAACGTGATGTCAGATGATGGAATGTATCATTTGCACATGCTTTTAAGTCTTGCCAATTTAAACATTCAAGCGCCTTTAAGCCAATTATGCACAAAAAGAGTGAAAGAGATCTCAATACAGTACTTAGGTTGTAGACTGTTTTCTGTGCGCCCACACCCAAAGCACATGCACATAAAGTACAGAATTGAGTTATGTTTTGCGCATTATTGTGCATAAACAGCCAAACACATACAAAATTATGTCAAAATGTATGTGTAACAGTATATTAGATCTGTGCATGAGGTCTTAAAGAGACAGCAGCCTACATAAACATGCTGCTGTCTGTGTTATTACTGTTTATTTATACAGTGAAGACTATCCAGTGTTATTTTACAGTTGAATTTGTTTTTTGTTTTGTTTTTTACAGTTGAGTTCAGTTTCAGTAGTAATTCTGTACCTAAATATTACTGTTAGACCTACCTGGAAAACTTAATGTACTGTTAGTTTAATTTGTATCATGCTAT
>NW_015633712.1:834-1000 GCF_001515625.1 Sinocyclocheilus rhinocerous
GCATGGTCCATGGGAAACAGTCCTGCCACCACAGCTGGAAAAAATCCTAGAGGAAACATTGTAATTTTTGTTTTAACGATGTGCGAGCGTGATGTAATTTATTTTCGTACCGTTATAATTCCACTGAAATTCAAGATATACAGGGCTATTTTCCCCCTGGAGGTTT
>NW_015633713.1:0-164 GCF_001515625.1 Sinocyclocheilus rhinocerous
AAGGTCTTGAATAAAGCGCGTTTGGCTTTTGATAAAAATACTAGATGATATAGCGCTGAAATATATTTACCATAAATGACCCTGAGTGCTTGTTATGTGATCCGCTCCGCTTTTTTGATGCGCCGTTCACTTAAAATGGTGCTGTTACGGCTCGCGGTCCGCAT
>NW_015633713.1:748-821 GCF_001515625.1 Sinocyclocheilus rhinocerous
TCTTGGCAAAAAAAAAAAATTCGGCCCCTTATGTGCGTCGGCCCACCGGGAAAATGCCCGGTATGCCCGATTA
>NW_015633714.1:0-250 GCF_001515625.1 Sinocyclocheilus rhinocerous
CACCTACAATCCCTGCCGGACCTGAGACTCGAACCCACAACCTTTATTTGAACCCATTATTTCAAGGTATCCGCGGGTCCTTAAAAAGTCTTAAAATGTCTTAAATTCGGATTCGATGGGTCTTAAATATTTTTGGTCACATTACCGCTAAAATATCTTCAGTCTGACGGACCTAATGACTGTTTACAATCATTGGACAGACCGAAGATTTTTTCTTCCCCGCGGTAAGTTACTGCGTCATCAGAGAGAA
>NW_015633714.1:389-1191 GCF_001515625.1 Sinocyclocheilus rhinocerous
GCACACATAAACTCAGAAGAAACACACTGAGGTAAAAATTCAGAATGTTTAGTTTATTCATACATGATATAGTTAAGTAACACCATGACAAGTGAGCTATTTTGCTCAATATTCTCATGACGCAAAAAAACATTCAAAACACCTACAGAGTGCATGCATTACGTGAAGTCTAGTGCGCATGCGCATTTACAGTGCGCTCTTTCACTGCATGATTCAGTCTATTAAAATACATTCAGAATGATCACAAATTCAAGACATGGGGGCAGAAAATGTGTATATTTATACCACTTCATATAGTTAATCAAGTTAACACGGAAGAGTGCCTTTTTTCTCAAAAAATTACCATATACAAATGTAATATTAATTTTTTTACAACAGTTCAATAAACTAGAAGTTTTATTTAGAGACTTACGTTTTAGACACCACGTTGCCTGTTTTTGCACTATTTCGCCAACAAAAATAATTCCAAATCCACAGCGCTGTTTTGCGTCTCTGAGCAACATGACGGTGTTTCGTTCCTGAATGAATCAACTGTTTAAATGATTCGGTTCAATCGCAATGACTCACTTATTAAAAGTGACTTGCTGCCACCTACTGGCGGTTTTAATTTCACATTTAAAGTATCTTTTCATTTTTAAAATTATTTCAAATATCAGTATTCAATGTTTTATGTTTAATATATCAAAACATTATTTATGCATTTGTAACTGCAAGTTAAATGCATTCACGTTCTGCATTAAACAGTGTGTAAACACTCCTAAATGCCAATTCAGGTGCAGCTTATGTCTGGATTGCAAAGATG
>NW_015633715.1:0-1203 GCF_001515625.1 Sinocyclocheilus rhinocerous
TAGACTGCCCTATAGCATGGTGTATTTTTATTTGTTTTGTTAATAGAACTTTTATGTTTTATATATAAGCTAAAGTGAGTTTGACGTTGTGTTTTGTTGTTGCATTCAAGCAATTGACGCTGAACTGCCGCTAATTCGAAAGTGAAAGTAAAATGCGCACGGTGCTTTTAAGTTATTTAAAAGCGAAGGAAAGCGAGGAAAAGAGGGAATGCCCCGCCCCCGCAGTGATACCGGTATTACCGGTGTTGTCACACGCCAATTAACCGGTGGGAAAATTTCCTCACCGACACAACCCTAATATATATATATATATATCTATGGTGTAGACAGCATCACTATTTGTAGCAATAGCCAACAATATGTTTTGATCGTATGGGTCAAAATTATACATTTCTCTTTTATGCCCAAAATCATTAGGATATTAAGTAAAGATCATGTTCCATGAAGATATTTTGTAAATTCCTCACCGTAAATATATTAAAACTTGATTTTTGATTAGTAATATGCATTGCTAAGAACTTCATTTGGACAACTTTAAAGATGATTTTCTCAATATTTTGATTTTTTTGCACCCTCAGATTCCAGATTTTCAAATAGTTGTATCTCAGCCAAATATTGTCCTATCCTAACAAACCTTACATCAATGGAAAGCTTATTTATTCAGCTTTCAGATGATGTATAAATCTCAATTTCACAAAATTGACCCTTATGACTGGTTTTGTGCTCCAGGGTCACATTTAATAATAATACAGCCATTATTAAGGCTGACACATAAGGTTTGTTGTGTTCTGAAACCTTTAACACTAAGCATTAAAGTTCAGTGTGTGTTTGTGCTCAATGATTGATTCCTCAGATCATGCGTGTTTGCTGGTGCTTTACTAAGCGTTCAAACACACTATTTTCACCTGCTGGACCAGAAAACAGCTGAAAAATATCCCACAGACAGGCACTGAAGGAGACACCCAGGCCACATAAAAAAAAAAGAAGTAAAAGTCAAAGTATCTAGTCAAAAATGTACTTGACAATAAAATTTCCACATTTAATTAAGTGTTTTAATATGCAATGGAAAAAAGAAAAATCAGTTTCTGAAACAGATGGAATCTAGTAGACAAAATTAGATTTTGGTATTAAAGTATGTTTGATGCACAAACTTTTACTGAGCTTATTAGTCAAATTAAACTGCTATGCATTTGACTTCTTGTT
>NW_015633716.1:0-550 GCF_001515625.1 Sinocyclocheilus rhinocerous
CCCAAACACACCAGCAAGTCAACCTCTGAATGGCTCAAGAAAAACTAAATTAAGACTTTGGAGTGGCCTAGTCAAAGTTCGGACTTAAATCCGATTGAGATGCTGTGGCATGACCTTAAACAGTCTATTCATGCTTGAAAACCCTCCAATGTGGCTGAATTAAAACAACTCTGCAAAGAAAAGTGGGCCAAAATTCCTCCACAGCGATGTAAAAGACTCATTGCCAGTTATTGCTAATTCCTCCACAGCGATGTGAAAGACTCATTGCCAGTTATCGCAAACGCTTGAATGCAGTTGTTGCTGCAAAGGGTGGCACAAGCAGTTATTAGATTTAGGGGGCAATTACTTTTCACGTAGTGCCAGGCAGGTTTGGGCAGCTTTTTTCCCTTAATAAATGAAACGTTATTTCAAAACTGCATTTTGTATTTACTTAGGTTATATTTGTATAATATTAAAATTTGTTTGATGATCTGAATTTTTAAGTGTAACAAATATGCAAAAAATATTTTAAAAAAAACAGGAAGGGGGCAAAAACCTTTTCACGGCACTG
>NW_015633717.1:0-860 GCF_001515625.1 Sinocyclocheilus rhinocerous
TTTGTCTTGCGTTGAAGTTATGACGTGGTTGTTGTCTCCCTCAGTGTCCTAGTGTTTTGTTCTTGTTTTCACCCCGAGCCTAGAGGGGAATCTGAGGAGGAGAAGACGGTTGGTTCTGGTCCCTAGGCCGCCGGCCGCTACGAAGTCAAGCCCACCGGCTGTGGCTCTCTCAAGCCCGCCAGCCACCATTAACCCAAGCCCGCCGGTCACCGCAACGGCAAGCCCACCAGCCACGCCTTTCACCATGAACCTAGAGGGGAATCTGAGGAGGAGAAAGCGGTTGGTTTTGGTCCATAGGCACACTCCAGTTAGAGGTCTGCAACCCGATCCGAGCCCGACGGGTCCCGAAATACTTTCGGGATTCACATCGGGTTCAAATTAATGTTTAATGTATAGCTTTGGGTTCGGGTCGGGCTCGGGTTTATAGCTAAACTAAAACTATATACAGTAGGCTACGCTGCTTTCATAGACACACACACACACATTAGTGCACACGACAACGACAACACTAAAACTGCACGGAAACTTGTATTAGTAAAATAGCTTCGACAGGCTACTGACTCGCAACTTTATATTTCTCTGCAATGAGGGGGTAAAATAGCTGTTTTTGAAGTAACAGCCTCATTGCTTGTAGAGAGAGACGTGCAGACGCAGGTTCACACACGCAACTTTCATCTCTCTCTCTCTCTATCTCTCGCTAATTCAAATAAATTATATAATTAATTAATTCAAATAAATGCTATCTTACCGCACTACATCTCTGTGTCTGATTTAAAGCAGGCCGAATGCTAACGGGCCTTAACTGATGAAAATGATCATAATTTGCACGATGGAAGAATTATCGTCTTGTCGTATACAAC
>NW_015633718.1:0-1285 GCF_001515625.1 Sinocyclocheilus rhinocerous
GGCAATGTTCAGGTAGTGAACGGTAGACCGGACACTGGAATACTGCGTGGAGTGAGAAGATATAGCGGTCTTGATTGGTGATGCAGGTGCAGGTGATCAGAATTCGGGTGATTGGGATCTGGTGTGTGTCGGAGGAGGTGACTGTGCTGACGTGAGTGATTGTGATTTCCTGACATTACCCCCTCCTCTAGGGGCGGCTCCTGACGCCCCCATGCGGCAACGAGGGCGACCGCGACTTCGGGGTGCGTCGTGAGTGATGATGATTTCCTGACATTACCCCCTCCTCCAGGGGCGGCTCCTGACACCCCCATGCGGCGACGAGGGCGACCAGCAGGGATGGATCCAGTATGTCGTCGCGGGCCACCCAGGACCTCTCCTCCGGTCTGTATCCTTCCCAGTCGATGAGGTATTGTAACCGGCCGCCCTGTCGCCGCGAATTTAGGATCTCCTTCACCTGGTACACCGAGGGTTGGTCCAGAACCTCAGGAGGAGGGGGTGCTTCCAGCTCGGTGGGTCTGGAGGAGGAGGAAGAACAAGGTTTGAGGAGTGAGACGTGGAATGAGGGGTGAATTTTGTACCTTGGTGGAAGCTGAAGAAGGTAGGTGACTTGGTTGATCTGCCTCTGTATTGGGAACGGACCAATATAGCGGGGACTCAGCTTTTTACAGGACAGGCGGAGGCGCAGATCCCGGGTGGACAGCCAAACTAGCTCTCCAGGCTGGTAGGTGGGAGTAGCGGTACACCGGGCATCTGTGAAGATCTTATGCCTCCGCACTGCTTGTTGGAGCTGGACGTGAGCCGAGTCCCACACTCTCTCGCTCTCTGGAATCCAGAGGTGGAACCTCCGAGGGCTCTTCTGTCCAGGGGTTGAGAGGCGGGCAGGCACTGGAAAGGGGTCGCATGCACTGGAAAGGGGTCAGGCCGGTGGTATTCTGACGGAGGGAGTTTTGTGCATACTCGGCCCAAGGAAGGTAGCGGCTCCAGCTGTGCTGATCGTCATGGCAGTATGACCGGAGGTAACGTCCGAGCTCCTGGATCCTTCGTTCAGTCTGGCCATTCGTCTGTGGATGGTACCCCGAGGACAAGCTTACTGTCACTCCCAGTAAGCGGAAGAAGGCCTTCCAGACTCGGGAGATGAACTGGGGTCCTCGGTCTGAAACGACCTCCTCCGGGAGGCCATAGTTCCGGAAGACCTGCGTGAATAGGCATTCAGCTGTTTCGCGGGCAAGGCTGTTCCAGAACAGGGACTTGGGTTTGCCTCGTAGCATGGAAGTAAGAGGGGCCG
>NW_015633719.1:0-6945 GCF_001515625.1 Sinocyclocheilus rhinocerous
GGCTACTAAAGTGATTCATTCCAGAGCAGTGAGTGATTTTCTCTTCCTTTTGTTAATTAATTGTCAATAGGACAAAGACAGCTAAATTAGGCTGCTGTTCCTTTAAAACTGAATGCACATGGTTTCAATATACTGGTACAACACATCTAATATTCTCCCAACATTTTGCATTCTCTTAAGACGTAACCGGGTGTGTTTATGTGAATACTCTTCAAAACGGACAATTTGAGATCATTTTGTGTGTATTTCTGCGTTAAGATGTGAGAGAGAACTGAATTCAGTAATCGCTTTTCTGTTTTAGTCCCTCCCTAAAGTTTTTGTCTTGTTTTTATTCGCTGACGAAAATGTCAATAGATTTTCGTCATTCAAAAAGAGTTTTTTATTTCGTTATCGTCTCGTTTTCGTAGGTGAAAAAATGCCGTTGACAAAAATTATTCGTCAGCAAAATTAACACTGTATAATAGTTGTATTGTAGTATTTTTCCAGTGCACTGAAAAAAATTATTCATTGAATTTACAAAATTTTTTAAAGGCAAGTGTTGCAATCAGTGTATTTTAGCTACATTTAAATAAACTAATTTAGTTGACTAACTTGCCAAATTTTTTTTATTTAAATGTAGCTAAAAGAAATTGTTTGCAACCACTTACCTTAAAAAAATTTAGTATCATTTTTTTCAACGTGTGGTCATGTATCTGGAGATCTGAATCTGTGTTTTTATATTTTAAATGTTTGTTTTATACTCAAAATTTGTGTGTTTTCTGAATTGAGCATGTAATCTGTTCTTAATGAAGTTGACTTGTGAACGAATGAAGCTCTTGATGAAACAGGGCGACTCTAAACTTCACCGATTCATAATTTACACACATAATGATATTTCAGAGAAAACAGCTTCTTTTCCATAAATCCCTACTATAATCCTCCAAATCGCCAAAACCTCGCCGGCAGCTTAAACTCCTGATTTAAGACTGAGACGATGAACAGAATTCTATTAAATGTTGCTGGTAAAAACAGATGGCCACTCATACGACATCACTTCCTCCCGACAGAGGAAATAAAGGGGTCACAAGATGTCCTGAGGTCAGACGCAGAATAAACACGCCTCACAGTGCATTAGAGTTCTGAGAGTGTTGTTTAATTAACTATTTAATTATGTTTTCATTTATTAGTATATCGCTCTTTATTGAAACATTTACTGTGAATACAGAAGTAGCATTATTTATTTGTTGTTAAAGATTACAAATATTTTTAAATATAAACATGTATATTATTTTAAAATATTAAGTAAAACTTTGAAAATATTACCATTTAAATGTTTGTAAAAAAATAAGAAACAATAAATTAAATAAGATGTAAATATTAACATTTAAATGTTTGTAAAAATAAGAAACAATAATGTAAAAAAATAATAAAAATAATAATAAAATAACACATTCTTAAATATAAACATGAATATTATTTTAAAATATTAAATAAGATGTAAATATTAACATTTAAATGTTTGTAAAAATAAGAAACAATAATGTAAAAAAATAATAAAAATAATAATAAAATAACACATTCTTAAATATAAACATGAATATTATTTTAAAATATTAAATAAAACTTTAAAAATATTACCGTTTAAATGTTTGTAAAAAATAAGAAACAATAATGTTAAAAAATAATTCAAATAATAATAAAATAACACATACTCTTAAATATAAACATGAATATTATTTTAAAATATTAAATAAAACTTTGAAAATATTACCATTTAAATGTTTGTAAAAATAAGAAACAATAATGTTAAAAAATAATACAAATAATAATAAAATAACACATATTCTTAAATATAAACATGAATATTATTTTAAAATATTAAATAAGGTGCAAATATTAACATTTAAATGTTTGAAAAAAATAAACATGAATATTATTTTAAAATATTAAATAAAACTTTGAAAATATTACCATTTAAATGTTTGTAAAAATAAGAAACAATAATGTAAAAAATAATAAAAATAATAATAAAATAACACATTCTTAAATATAAACATTAATATTATTTTAAAATATTAAATACAACTTTGAAAATATTACCATTTAAATGTTTGTAACAATAATGTTAAAAAAAATAAAATAATAATAATAAAATAACGCATATTTTTAAATATAAACATGAATATTATTTTAAAATATGAAATAAGATGTAAATATTACCATTTAAATGTTTGTAAAAATATGAAACATTAACATAAAAATATTAATAATAAAATAAGTAATAAGTAGTAATAATAAGTATTTTTAAATATAAACATGAATATTATTTAAAATATTATATATTATATTACTAGAAAAAAACAAAAAACATTTAAAATATTTAAAATATTTAAATGTTTTTTTTTATATTAATATACCATCACTCTTTGTTGAAACCTTTTACTGTGAATACAAAAGTAGCATATTAATTTGTTGTTAAAAATGTGAAATATTTAACATCAAATAATATTAAATATTCAACATTTAGTATAATATTTAAATATTAAATATTATGCTATTATTACAACGCATTAGAGTTCTGAGAGCGTGTTTGATCTGAGTTTATTGATGGTCCTTTAATTAATTCTGTCTGGCTGCTGGTTTGAAAGCAAATGAGGTTTCTACAGTGACACTAACACCATAATTTTTGACGTGTTTCTTTTAGCATTGACATTTCAGGAATGTTCCACAGTAATGCTGTATTTCTGTCTATATCTGTTTCTGTGTAATATCTGGAGTTTGGCTCTGATATGAACATGTTTGAAAAGCCCCATAAGACCAAAACTATGCAGAACTGTGCTGTGCTATAACGGGACGCGTTGGATTCGTACCAAAAACAACATCCATGCTAATATTTGGATCATTCGGCATTGAAATATTCTCCGAGGAGATTTTTGGAATATTTCTATTTTATTTAAGAGAAAATGTTTCTCGAGCAGCAAATCAGAATGATTTCTGAAGATCATGTGACACTGAAGACTGCAGTAATGATGCTGAAAATACAGCTGCGCATCACAGAAAAGTGGCTCTGCTTTGATGGAAGGTCTCACTGCCTCAGGTACGAGGGGAGATTGAGGTCTTTCTTCAGCGGGAAGGTCAGGAACGCCCGCGGCTAATCGAATGAGAACAGGCCAGGGATAAATCATCTCTGGAGCGTCCTGATATCGAGCTGCTGCCGCCAAGTGAATCAGTGCAGACTAAAATAAACATCCATCATGCCGCGTTGGTGGTACTGTACGTGTTGATTTGTTTGGACCTGTTTGTTGCGGCGCACAATAAAAGAGGCCTAAGAGCTCCAGAGCGCAGCAGATGTGTGTTTGCCAGCTCACCCTTTATCCAAACTTTTAACTATGAAAAATTCAAGTGTTGTTAAAACTGACCAATATTTTAAAATATTAAGTAGGCCTATAAAAATAAATATTATTGCTAGATACTAGATGGGCTATTATATTATTAGAAATGTAAAACACTTTTAAATATTAACATTAGATTTTTTAAAAACAATGTTAATATATTATTGTCCTTTATTGAAACTTTTTACTTATTTGTTGTTATATCACAAAATATTAAGTATGAAAATTAATATTATTTAGTATATTATTAAAATGATAAAACATGTTTAAATATTAACAATTACAAGTTTAAAATATTAATGTTATCACCCTTTATTTAAACTTTTTACTGTGAATACAGAAGTAGCATTATTTATTTGTTGTTAAAAATAAAAATAAACATTTTTGAAATATTAAATGTAAATATGAGTATTATTTAAAAATAATAAACATTATACTATTAGAAATATAAAACATTATTAAATATTAACATTTAAATTGTAATATTTTAACATATGAATGTAGTATTGCTCTTTTTTATAGAAATAGCATTTATTTGTTATTAAAAATTTTAAATTTTCAAATATTGACATGAATTTTATTTTAAAATATTAAATAAATGTATTATTAGAAATATAAAACATTTTTAAATATTAAAATTTTAACGTTATTTTAAATTAATCTATTATCGCCTTTTATTGAAACCTTTACTGCGAATACAAAAGTAGCATATTTATTTGTTTAAAATGTTTTAATATTTAATTTGAAATAACATTCAATATTAAAAAGTATGCTATTTTTAAATATTAAATATTATGCTATTAAAAATATAAAACATAACATTTTAAAACATCAAATATTAAAACATGATTCTTTTTAAATAATATTATTAAAAAAATATTTGTAAGTAAATAGAGGAAACGGTAATATTTCGCCCCCCAAAAAGTATTGTTTCTGTTTAGTATGTAATTAGGATTAATTATTAGGATGTGGCAGAAACACTAAATGAATCATTAATGAAATTGTCTTAAACTTTACAGCTACTTAACAAGCAGTAATTAGGAGTATATTGAGGCAAAAGTCATAGTTAATAGTTAGTTAATAGTGAGAATTGGACCCTTATCTAAAGTGTGACCAGAATAATTTATGTAGTTACTTGAAAGAATTAAAAGAACGTTTCATGTCTATCCTTGTATCATTTACTTGTCGAGGTTGATATTTAAAAATAATAAACATTATACTATTAGAAATATAAAACATTATTAAATATTAACATTTAAATTGTAATATTTTAACATATGAATGTAGTATTGCTCTTTTTTATAGAAATAGCATTTATTTGTTATTAAAAATTTTAAATTTTTAAATATTGACATGAATTTTATTTTAAAATATTAAATAAATGTATTAGAAATATAAAACATTTTTAAATATTAAAATTTTAACGTTATTTTAAATTAATCTATTATCGCCTTTTATTGAAACATTTACTGCGAATACAAAAGTAGCATATTTATTTGTTTAAAATGTTTTAATATTTAATTTTAAATAACATTCAATATTAAAAAGTATGCTATTTTTAAATATTAAATATGCTATTAAAAATATAAAACATAACATTTTAAAACATCAAATATTAAAACATGATTCTTTTTAAATAATATTATTAAAAAAATATTTGTAAGTAAATAGAGGAAACGGTAATATTTCGCCCCCCAAAAAGTATTGTTTCTGTTTAGTATGTAATTAGGATTAATTATTAGGATGTGGCAGAAACACTAAATGAATCATTAATGAAATTGTCTTAAACTTTACAGCTACTTAACAAGCAGTAATTAGGAGTATATTGAGGCAAAAGTCATAGTTAATAGTTAGTTAATAGTGAGAATTGGACCCTTATCTAAAGTGTGACCAGAATAATTTATGTAGTTACTTGAAAGAATTAAAAGAACGTTTCATGTCTATCCTTGTATCATTTACTTGTCGAGGTTGATATATGATTTAGAAAGTAATTATTAATAAGTAATTAAAGGGTTAGTTCACCCCAAAATGAAAATTCTGTCATTAATTACTCACCCTCGTGTCGTTCCAAACCCGTAAGACCTTCATTCATCTTCGGAACACAATTTAAGATATTTCTGATGAAATCTGAGAGCTCTCTGACCCTCCCATAGACAGCAAGGTAACTACCACGATCAAGGTCCAGAAACGTACCAAGATGATCGACAAAGTAGTCCGTGTGACATCAGCGGTTCAACTGTAAAGTTACGAAGCTACGAGAATACTTTTTTTGCGCAAAGAAAACAAAAATAACGACTTTGTTCCACATTTTAGTCTCTAATGCGTCACTTTGGACGCGCGTTCACGACAGTACCATGACGCGAGCGTGTCGGCGCCGGCGCTTGCCCAGATCCGGCGTGATGACGTTATTACGCCGGATCTGGGTCAGCGCAAAAAAGTATTCTCGTAGCTTCGTAACTTTACAGTTGAACCGCTGATGTCACACGGACTACTTTGTCGATCATCTTGGTACGTTTCTGGACCTTGATCGTGGTAGTTACCTTGCTGTCTATGGGAGGGTCAGAGAGCTCTCAGATTTCATCAGAAATATCTTAAATTGTGTCCCGAAGATGAACGAAGGTCTTACGGTTTTGTAACGAGGGTGAGTAATTAAAGACAGAATTAAATTTTTTGGGTGAACTAACCCTTTAAATTATTTTTGGAGAGAGTAATTTGTACAGTAATCTAATTACACTGTTGAAGATATAATTAGTAACTAGTAATTAATTACTTTTTTAGAGTAACTTACCCAAAACTGTGTCCAATGCCGTTTATCACCGTATATAGTAGGGGAACTTACCGTTAACCATTTAACAGGTTTTTACCGTAGCATTTTTACTGTCTTTTACCGTTAAATTCACGGTCGTTTTTTTTACAGTGTAATTCATAACTCATTTGAGTATGTAGGCAGTTTATTACCCACCCTAGTGATTGTGTGTATTAGTTAGTCTGTGTGTTTCTGGTGATCAGCGGTTCCTCCTCCGCTCTTCACGTCTCTGATGTAGGAGTTCGTCTCGCTCCTCACATCTCATCCGTCTCGATGCAGAGACTCCAGCAAACACCCACCGGCCGACGGCAGCAAAACTATTCTCAAACAATGAGGGTGGAGTGTAGGCTTTAGATTTCAGTCATTCATGAACCCCAAGCACTGAAGAGATGATACACAAAGATCTCAGCAGAGCTTTTGTCAAAACAAACCCCCACAAGATTCCCTCTAAGCTTCACACACCGTTTATCTCACAGCATTAGTGCTGTATTACAGGAGAGAGTGAGAATAATGCTGCTTCAAATGTGCCTCATCCAATCAAAATCTGATTTATATTGTGAAGCAGTTTTTACATTGATGGCAAATAATCAAGTGAGATGAAGGTCCTCTCACAAAGAACAAAAGCATCCATTAGCGTATATGTGTATACATGTATGCAATTAAAGTGAAATAACTGAACATAAATATAGGAGCTGATAAAAGTGCTTATTTTAGAAGAAAATTTCAGACGGCACTTAGAGGCTTTTGCATCTGAACTCTTCATATATA
>NW_015633719.1:7089-13205 GCF_001515625.1 Sinocyclocheilus rhinocerous
ACCATGCACATACAAATATTATGTGAACAAAAACTTTTATTTTGGATGCGATTAATCGCGATTAACCGTTTGACAGTACTAATATATATATATATATATATATATATTACTATAGTGCAATTAATAGTATAGTATATTATGTTATTATATTATATAATTTAATTATATACATTTTCATGTACATAAAATTATTTAATATATTTGTATTATTTAATAGATACATATACTGTGTATATTTATATATTTTTTTAATATATATTTCATAGTATAGTAACCCATATTATGCTACTTTATAGTATATTTAATTTAATTATATACCTTTACATGTATAATAATTATACATAAAAGGAGGGTGCTAGGGCTTGGGTGTTGCTAAGGTGTTCTAGGTGGTTGCTAAGAGGTTGCTAAGGCATTTGGTTGGTTGCTAGGAGGTTGCTATGGGTGTCTGAGTGGTTGCTAGGAGGTTTCTAGGGCTTGGGTGTTGCTAAGGTGTTCTGGGTGGTTGCTAGGAGGTTGCTATGGGGGTCTGTGTGGTTGTTAGGAGCTCTCTAGGGCTTGGGTGGTTGCTAGGAGGTTGCTATGGGGGTCCGAGTGGTTTCTAGGAGGTTGCTAGGGGGTCTGGTTGGTCAGTGTGTGTTGTTAAGGTGTTCTGGGTGGTTACTAGGGGTATGCTAGGGTGTTCAAGGTGGTCTGGGTGGTTGCTAGGAGGTTGTTAGGGAGACTGGGTGGTTGCTAAGAGGATGCTAGGCTGGTCTGGGTGGCTGCTAGGAGGTTGCTAAGGTGATTATGGTGGTTGCTAGGATCTGGTTGGTTGCTATGTGGTTACTAAGACAATTCTAGGGTGGTCTGGTTGGTTGCTAGAAGGTTGCTAAGGTTTCCCGGATGGTTGCTAGGGTGTTGCTAAGGTGTTCAAAGCAGAAGATCTGAAGGCTGTAATCAGTCTAGTGAACATAATTGAGTCAGATGATTGATTTGCAGAATGAACAGACTCGAGCGAGCAATACGAGTGTAACGTGATTCATTGAGTGTGCTGGATAACTGATGCGCTGTGAATCGCTGTGGGTCGATGCTAATGTTGTCCGGCGGTGCTCTCAATATAGTTAGCAGTAATTGCTAATAGATAATCTTCAGCACTTGTAATTGAGGTTTTAAAGAATCACATGGGAAGAATTGATTCGTTCATTTCTGTGTGAATAGAGTGAACACGATGAACTATTAACACGCAGCTGTTCTATCAGAGATTCACAAACACCTTTGAGCTAAAATACTTGCTTAAAATCTAGAAATATTTAAATAACTTAACATTCAGATGTTCATGGTTCTCTGATGTTGGTTAATGGTCACATGACCATTATTATATTATTTGTTATAGTTTTAATATTTTAGTTTTCATTTTAATTTTAGTTATAAGTTTATCAGTTTTGTTGTTTTTGACATTTTTATTTTTAGTAAGTGTTTTATTTGGATTAGTTTTATTTTAAAATTATATATGTATTTTAATTTTATGATTTAATTCATTTTTATTTGGATTAGTTTTATTTAAAAATTATTTATGCATTTTAATTGTACATTTTTATGATTTAATTCATTTTTATTTGGATTATTTTTATTTTAAAATTATTTATGTATTTTGATTTTACATTTTTGATTTAATTCACATTTGATGTTTATGTTTTATGTGGATTAGTTTCATTTTAAAATTATTTATGTATGTTTTTACATTCTGATTTGCTTAATTTGTAGTAAGTTTTATTTTGATTTTGATTTTAAAATTATGCATTTTGATGTTTATTATTTTTATTTAATTCATATTAGTAAGAATTTTATTTTAAAATCTTTTATTAAAAATAAATTAATTTTTATTTAACATTTTTATGAATTAATTGTTTAAAATTTTGATTCGTTTTATTTTTAAATTGTTTATGTATTTAGATTATACACTTATGATTTAATTAATTATTTTATTTTTATACCTTTTATTTATTTATTTTTTTTAAATTTTATATTTATATGATTTAATTATTAAAGGGGTCATATGATGCTGCTAAAAAGAACATTATTTTGTGTATTTGGTGTAATGAAATGTGTTTATGCGGTTTAAAGTAAAAAAAACACATTATTTTCCACATACTGTACATTATTGTTTCTCCTCTATGCCCAGAATTTTATAAATCTTTTATTAAAAATAAATTAATTTTTATTTAACATTTTTATGAATTAATTGTTTAAAATTGATTCGTTTTATTTTTAAATTGTTTATGTATTTAGATTTTACACTTATGATTTAATTAATTATTTTATTTTTATACCTTTTATTTATTTATTTTTTTTAAATTTTATATTTATATGATTTAATTATTAAAGGGGTCATATGATGCTGCTAAAAAGAACATTATTTTGTGTATTTGGTGTAATGAAATGTGTTTATGCGGTTTAAGGTAAAAAAAAACACATTATTTTCTGCACCAAGAGCTTGTAACACTCTAAAGAGAAAGAAAAAAATGAAATCGCATCATATGACCCCTTTAATTAGGGTTTTCATCGATCTGCAGACCGCAGTTTTGGGAAACCCTGTGTTAAATGAGACCAGATCCAGCGACAGATAGTTAGTCAGGCTTGTTATTTGAGCATGTTGTGGTCTGTAGCTGCATATTGAGATAGATTTGCATGAGTGGGCTGCTTTGCTCTTGATGCTATTGTGAGCAAATATTTCTTGAAACAAACATTACTTACAAACTGAACAAGATTAATTTCAGCAATTATTTATGTGAGATGAATAATGCATCTGAGAGAATCTGAGCTGGATCGCTCAGACCAACCGCATGAGAAGGTCAAGCCGGTTCAGCTCCTGATCCGAATCTGTGTTGAACCTGTGATCACACACTCAGATCTCTGGGCTTGTCTGCCAAATTATTTCTGGATTATGAAAATCCGCCGCGTCTGATCCATGGCTGCTGCTTTCATCTTCTGGCTGTCAATTAAGAGCCATTAGTGTTCGGCGCAGCAGGCTTCCTTTCAAAGACGCTCCGCTCGTTAAAACACGGCGTCAGGTTTCAGATTTTGGAGGTTTTTGGAGGTTTAGCAGCAGCGTTTCTCCTGATTTCGGCCGCTTTTGTCTCTCGTAGGAAGGAGTTATTGCTGCATGCATCGAGCAGGAGCTGCAGGTTTTTGTCAATGCATCAATTTTTCTCCTTTTTGGATCTATTTCTTGTCTTAATCGCTCGCTGTAGTGGTTCACCATGTGCTAAAGATGTGTTGATGTCTGTAGGTTACATTTACATATTAATGCTAAAAATTAATAAATTAATAAACAAAACTAGTGAACATCAGGGTTATTAAAGTTAACAAAACCATAAAAAAATCATTATTTGAATGATATAAATGTTAACAGAAATGAAATAAAATATACAAAACGTATACAAAAAGTACATTTATTTTCAAATTTTTGCTTAACTAAAACTGAAATAAAACTTAGATAAAGCTAAATAAAATAGATTAAAAACTGTAATATAGTATAATATACTATCGCAATGATACTAAAATAACACTGCTGACTAGTTCTAGTAATGGTTGACTAATGACTTCACTATATACAATTTAACTTCATATATTTACATATAATTTCTTTTGGAAATGACTATGTCATCTGTTAAAATCAATCATACTGTTATATAACATTTTTTACTATAGCTAAAAATGTAAAAAATAAAGAAAAAAATACTAAAACTTTATTAAAAATTAAAATGAAAACAGAAAGCACAAAAAAAATCTAAAGAAGAGAGAGAAAGAGCAGAGCTGTTATACATACTGTATTGTGTTTTCTGTTTTCATTTTAATTTATCAAATATTTTAGCAGATTTCTTGTCATTGTTGTGTGTTTGTCATTTTTATTTCACATTATATTATTTGTTGTAGTTTTTAGATTTTTTTATTTTATTTTTGGTTTTCTTTATATTTTTTGTTGATTTGATCAGTTTTGTTGTGTTTTTGTCATTTTAATTTAATTTAATATTATTTATTATATTTTATTTTTATATTTTTGCTTTTCATTATAATGTTAGAATAATTTTAGTAATTTAGTTTTGTGATTTGTCATTTTTAGTAGTTGTTTTAATTATTTTTTTAATGTATTTATTGTTTTTCAGTTTTAGTTTATTTTAGTACTTCAAGTTAAAGTAAACAAAAATAACAAATGCTGCCTTGACAGCTAGCTGAAATAAAATACGTTTGATTAAAAAAATATTTTAGTCCGTGTTAATTTCAGTCATTTTCAATAAAGAAATTTTTTTTTTTATGGTTTTAATTAGTTTTCTTTGTGTTTATGCAGAGCTTTTTATTTATGTTTTTGAATTTCAACAGGTTTTGATTTAATGACTCTAAAAACGCGTTTTAACCTTTATTTTATTCTAAAAGTCCTCAACTTTAGTTTGAAGCACTTTTTGACCTTAATTAACCTCAGCTTGTCATAAAAAGGCCACATTTTTATGTTTTTTAAATATCAGTATTTAAAAACAAAACATTTTTGTAAAGAATTTCATCTTTTTAATGAGACTCTAATTTAATTATGCCTGAGTGGCTGCACCTGCAAAACATTTTTGACTTTATGACCCTCAAAAATATCAAGATTAATTTTAATGAAGAAACTAAAAGCTTGTTGATTCTAGAAGAGCCGTAGTCAAGCCATTGTGTGTATGATTTGCATAATGAATGTAGTTTTGTCTCGTCATTTGCTCCACACCAAGCTCTTTGGTCTGGTGTTTTATCATCAGTGCCACATTAAAAATACAACACTGACGTGATGCTGTAATCGTCATACATCGGCTGAAACTGTAAAACATGCAGCAGATGTCGGGACTTAAAAGACGTGAGAGCCCTGCTCAAATATTGAAAACATCACTTTTGTACCAGTCCGTGTTGCTTTGTTTTGCTGCTGTTTTCCCAGAGTCTGGAGACGAGTGCATCGATCGTGGGACGAGAGAACAGACTTTCATGTGAACCTGAATAAAGCATTTACTCGGGTGTCAATTAAAGCAGCAGCGCAGGCTTTTTCTGTGTTTGCGTTGGAAAGGTGAGCTGAGATCGCAGTATATTGATGTGCCATCAGGCCCTGTGGCAACACTTTTCTGTGTCAAAGTTAATAAGACGTCTGTCGAGAAGCGCAGCGGCATTCTGGGACTGTTTGCACAGATGAGCGAATCGAATGCAAGGGAGTTTCGTAAAGCCAAAACCTCAGCATAAACTAAAATACTGTCAGAAGTTATGACTCGCGGAAACATGTATCTCTTAAATCAAAAAAGACATTGTGACATTATTTTCATGATAATTAAACACAAAAATGTCCTTAATACGTTACCTTATGTTATATAATATAATTACAGTGGGTACGGAAAGTATTCAGACCCCCTTAAATTTTTCACTCTTTGTTATATTGCAGCCATTTGCTAAAAATATGAGTGTGTATGTGTATTTATTTATTTATTATTTCAGTTAACATTTATTTCAATAAATGACTTTTATGGTTTTACTTTGTCAACAGTAATGACCCTGGGATGGGTTTCATTATAATTATCATCTATTTTCAACACGTTTTGATTTAATGACAATTTTTTCAAGTCAAGTTTTTAAAATTTCAATATTATTTTAAAACAAAACATTTTTTCAAGATTTTCAGCTTTTTAACGAGGCTCACGTTTCACTCTATAATCAAAAGGTCTATTTGTATTACTAAAAAATATCAGATTGCTCAATTGTCAAAATAATCAGTAGATTACTTGATTACCAAAATAATCATTAGTTACAGCCCTATATTAGTTAAAATATTTCAAAACACAACTGCATTGTTTTGATTTGTGTGATTAAAAGACAAATATTTTGTAATTAAAAAAAAAAATTGTATTAAAATATTGTCTCATTCTAGTGAACCAAGTATCTGTATATCTCGTGAGCTAAGTGTATTGTAACACACCCTAGTGTTGATAAGTGGTGATATAGCTCATAATTTCCCAAGTGTATGATACAGCTTTCATTCTTCAGGTCAATCATATATTCATGAAAAAAAATCAGTTTGAATAAGGAAAGCGATAACTTTGCCATAGTATCCTTTCAAATGTTAAAGT
>NW_015633719.1:16244-20776 GCF_001515625.1 Sinocyclocheilus rhinocerous
GGAAACAAGACACATGACTAAGACAACCAATCAGAACATGACACAATGAACAGAGGAACCAATGGCATGAATACTTGAGGGCAAGGGAAGCATGACACAAACAGGGACCAAACTACAAAATAAAAGACATGAAAACATGAACAAGAAACACAACCCAAAACACCACATTACAATAAGTGAGATCTCTGATTTCAGTCCTTGAAAACCAAAAAAGTAGTGCTTAAAAAGTCCTTGAAAGTCCCGGAATGTCATTTTGCAGTTTCTGTACAAACCCTGAAATTACTATTAGATGACTAATTTACTATTATTATTTTTTATTAAATCATATGAATTCTTAATCGATTCTCATTCTCAATACCAATTCTTACACCATTGTCATTACTGCAATTTTACCACATTACAGGAGAAGTACTGTAATGCAGTAACTTTTTCTAAATTTAATTTAAGTACAATCATGACATCATTGCATTCATTCATGACAATATTACAATAATAAGAATTTGGGTCTAAAATATGTGTTTAATTGTCATGAAAATAGTCACAGTGCAAAAAAAGACAAAATCCTAAAATCATTTTATTTTATTTGACATTGGGATGAAATGTGACGTGAACGTGTTCTTGACAGGTTTCATTATTTTCATGATTGGTGTAATCGAGTACATTGAGGTGATTTTTTCAAAGACTCTGCAGAGATCTCTTGTGGAGCTCTAGTGGAGACACAGGTGAGATTACAGGGGTTTTTGGTCCGGAGAAACACCTGAGAACCTGGAAACTTAGCAGGGCAGCAGCTGTATGTGTATTAGTTTTCATTTGGCAGACGGGTTGAGGCTGTGTGTTTGATCAGTGTGGGAATCAAAGCCATGACTGCGCTGTTGCTGCTAACGAGCTTTAATGCATAAGCAGAGTCAGAGATGTCGTGATGTGTGATCTGAACTCATCCTGACAGCGAAACACGCTCACAGATCAAGGGAATCCTGGGCGTCTGCTTTGCAAAAAAAGTGATTCATGCTCAGAAATTTCATGAAAACATCACAACGCTGAGAGATGTGTTTGTGCCTTCAGGATGTTGGTTTTGGCGGAGCGTCACGCCGAGACGGGCGAGTTTGAGCTGCTCTCCTGGGCGTTAAAGTAAACAGCGCTTGTGTTTGTCACAGCGGATGAGAATGAGCGAGAGTTTGTGTGGCAGAACGCACTAGTGACGTGATACTGTGACGGTGATGTTGTTCTCTGTGCAGTGAGGCTTTGGCTGGCAGTGATTTGGAGCTGCAGAACAGCAGTTTCATTCATTGACATGTTGAGCAGAATTAATTCTTCACACTGCCCTATCTATCTGTCTACCTGTCCATCCATCATTCTCTCCATTCATACATCCATCCATTGTTCTGTCCATCCATCCATCCTTCTGTCCATCCATCCATCCATCTATCTATTTTTCTGTCCTTTCACCATCCATCCATCCATCCTTCCATCCATCATTGTGTCCATCCATCCATCCATCCATCATTGTGTCCATCCATCCATCCATCCATCCATCCATATAAGGCCTATATAAACCTTACAAAATGTTTTTTCAAATCCTTGTCAAGTCAACATTCCTAGATTGTCTTGTCTAACTTTGCTTTTTTTCATTTCATTTCACTTAATTCAAATTCTGCTTTGTTACATTCAAATTGTAGTTCTGCATCCTGTTTACTTCCTCAGTTCAAATTCAGGAATTGAATTTAAAAAGCATTTACAATTCAGTTATGAATTATGCACAATACTAGTGCTGGGCGGTATGACCAAAAATTTATATCACGGTATTTTTCAAAATTATACCGGTTTCACGGTATATGATGGTATTTTTTTTTTTCATGCATGACCGTGTGTTAACCATATTTTCTACTGATTGAGAGGAAATACTGCAGTATATTGACTTAGAATGCCCTATTTTACTGTCACGATGAGTGAATATTGTCAAAAAATACCACACTAAATAGTGACTAAACACGACCCCTTTTAATACATGTTAACCAGGAGTCACTCTCATTTATAATCGCGGCATCGTCTGATAAAATCAACATGCATCTACACTAAAGAGCGGATATGCGGTTGTTTTGGCTAGATTACTTTTTTGTCTCCTGCAGCACACTCCCTGCGTCTGAGTGACAAACTAAAAAAAAAAACATGGTTAATTTTTGCTGGAAAAACATGACTCATGTTCAGTATTAGGATTTTTCTATAAAGATAATGTAATGATATGTGACCCTGGAGCAGAAAACCAGTCATAAGGGTCAATTTTGTGAAATTGAGATGTATACATCATCTGAAAGTTGAATAAATAAGGATAATTTGTTAGGATAGGATAATATTTGGCCGAGATACAACTATTTAAAATCTGGAATCTGAGGGTGCAAAAAAATCTAAATATTGAGAAAATCATCTTTAAAGTTGTCCAAATGAAGTTCTTAGCAATGCATATTACTAATCAAAAATTAAGTTTTAATATATTTACAGTAGGAAATTTACAAAATATCTTCATGGAACATGATCTTTACTTAATATCCTAATGATTTTTGGCATAAAATAAAAATCAATCATTTTGACCCATACAATGTATTGTTGGCTATTGCTACAAATATACCCCAGCGACTTAAGACTGCTTTTGTGCTGCAGGGTCACATATACTAATGCAGTTTTCTTGAAACCACACAAAAACCCATGCCAGACCAACACACTTCACCCCAGTGCTGTCATAACTAGTCAAACAAAGTCATCTGAATGAATGCTAAAATCCTTATTTTCCAGCATGCATTGCAGCATGAATCAATGATGGGGTTACTGTTATAGGATTATTGTTTTGTTGACTTCATTTAAAGTTTTTGTTGTTGTTTTGTCATTATTGTTAGTTATTTGTTGACTTGTGATGTGAAGAGCTCATCTTTGATCGTCACTGTTCTTGAGGTTTGTGTGTGGAGTATTGATTCCTACAGTATGTTCAATTATTTAAAACTATATCCTGGATTTCTTCGCTTTGTAGGATGATTGTAACTTTACAAACAAATATAGCATAGCTCACTTGACATATTGAGTGCACTATTAGACTATATATATTATGATCGACACTAAAGTTCAACCGATAATCGGCACCGATATCTGAATTTTGGAACAATCGGTTATTGGCAAAAAACCATATCAATAGTTTTTCCAGATCACCATCCATTGCTGGAGCAGCTGAGAAGTGTCCACTGTCATTATATGATGCAAAAGCAATTAATTAATTATTAACTTGTTGACTAGATGCTGCATTAGTAGAGAAAAAACAGCAGTGTGTTTGCTGTCAAGGCTGAGAGCAGGAAAACACTGCAAACGGTTAAAACAGTGTGACCAAAACACACAAGTCCAGCCCAAAATTTATGATTGTTACAATCTATTTGTATTGTTTTATGTCCAGCTGGTCAATTTTATGCATTCATTAACCAGCGACGTTACACATTTAAAGCTAGTGACATGAGAAGGCAAACTGATATGTTGATGCAGCCGACAAAAACAAGAAACGCATCCGATTTCAGTTCTTCTTTATCGTCACCTTTATGCATATTTTTTATATATGTGTTCTAAAATAGAAGCAAATAGAGTATACATATCAGGGCTGTACAGTGCGACATATATGTGAGAGTTCTGGCGCCTCCCTCCATCTCAATATAATGTACAAAGCCACATGCATTGCATTCACATCAGTATTAGCTCAGCGGTAGAGTTACGCTCACGGGACACTGCACTTATGCGCAATCACAAAACTACATTATTTCCATCTGCTTTAAAGCAATACCGGTTAAACGTTTAATTCACTTGCTGTTCTGCATGCGCTTTTTCTGAGCGCATACTCAAGAAGCGCGCTCACACTGAGAGCCTGTCAAAAAGCGCCTGATTATTGGACTAAGTTGTCTTTCACGTCTGATTGATTTCGCGTCTAATACTATCAAAAACACACATAACAGACATTTTATACTTGTGCTACAACTTTTTGGCCTGTGCTACAAAACTTTCAACCTCTGTAGCACCAGTGCTATGTGAAAAAAAAGTTAACGTACAGCCCTGCATATGTATTTTATTTCAATAATAAGGTTAATAAATGCTGTAATAGTATTGTTCATTGTTAGATTGTTAATTTCAACATTTATTAATACAATTTTAAATTTTAAAGTTGTATTTGTTTACATTAGTTAATGCACATTGGTTAATTAACTGGAATGAACACGGCATATGCTTGTTGCTGTTGTCATTGTTATTGTTATTTTTATTGTTGTTGTCATTATTATTGTTATTGTTATTTTTATTATTATTATTTCTGTAAAAATGTCTGTAATCAGTTTATATTGATTATCTGTTGAATTGTGTACATGGTCAGTGTATGCATTGTAAACAAAAATCAAACCAGCAGGGTTATTATTATATTTTGCATTTTAATTTATATTTCATTTAGTTTTATTTAAGTTTACTCCATTGCTGTTAGTTTCATTTTCATTTTATCATGCTTTTTTTTTTTTTTT
>NW_015633719.1:20804-21387 GCF_001515625.1 Sinocyclocheilus rhinocerous
ATATAATTAAAATATTATTATTTAAAACATTTATATAAAAGTTAAAAAACATTTCAATAAATAATAAATAAATATATAATATTTTACTCATATACTAGAAAATGTTTGTGGAAATAGAAAAGGTTCTCACTGAAATCAGGCTGTAAAACCGTTTTTGTCTGTAATCAGACGAGTGTAGTTTTAAGCTGCAGGGAGGTTTTCACACACTGTACCTAATAAAACATGAAAAAAGTCATGCATTTGTTTATTTTACAGTTTTTTTTTCAACTGCTTTCACACAAAATCTTTCCTTGTCACACAGTTTCTGAAAGCTGACACTCAAACAGCAGAAGCACACACCAAACCTACAAAACCAGACACTGATTCTCAGCCTTTGACTCAGTTTTTAATTTCATAAAACACTTTTTGCTAAACACAACACACAATTCTCTATGTAACACACAAAACTCTAATATTTTGAACACAGTGCTTTTCGTTTTGCAAGGTATTTTGCATTTTGTGTGCAATTCTTGGATTTGTGTGTAAAGTTATGAAAAAAAGAGAAAAAAGAGGCAAAATGTGTGTAAGTAGCTGAAAAAAACTG
>NW_015633719.1:24668-25637 GCF_001515625.1 Sinocyclocheilus rhinocerous
CACACAATTCTCTATGTAACACACAAAAATCTAACAGGAATTAATATTATGGCAAAGGTGTTTGCAATTGGTTGCGATATTTTGAATGCAGTGCTTCGTTTTGCAAGAGATGTGAGGTATTTTGCATTTTGTGTGCAATTCTTGGATTTGTGTGTAAAGTTATGAAAAAAAGAGGCAAAGTTTTGAAAATGTGTGAGAGTAGCTGAAAAAAACTGTAATATGATGCAGAAACTTAAATTTTCTGTAAAGCTGCTTTGCAACGATTCGTATCATGAAAAGCGCTAAGCAAATAAACGTGAATTGAATTGAACTGAATTGAATGCTCTGTTAGGGGACACATGATCAGGACCCTCCGGGGTCACGGGTGCGAGGGGTTTAATTACTGAGAGGTGCTTTAGTAATGAAATGCCACTAATCCACAGACGGATGGACGGGTGTCATGTGACCCGCTGATAACACGGCAAATTAACACACACTCACTAAGAGCTTTTTAATGTGGTGCGAATGATCGGGGGTTTGGAGCCGGAGCCTCGGGATTGATGGAATAATATAATCCAAATAATCACGGGGCATAAACAGCATTCGTCAGAGTTCAGCCTGTTTGATCACATTAACTCACATACTTCTGACGCTCAAGGTCCTTTCACTGAGCGCAAGCTGACAATACAAACACACTGGACACTCGGATTAAAAAAAACGAACAAAACTTCACTGAAGTACTGGAAATAAAGCGAGAATATAATTGAACTAATAGAAATACTCAGAATAAATGTATAAATAAATGTGTGTGTGTGTGTGAGTGTCTGTGTGTGAGAGTGTGAGTGCAAGTGTGTGTGTGAGTGAGAGTGTGTGTGTGTGTGAGAGTGTGTGTGAGTGAGTGTGAGAGTGTGTGTGTGAGAGTGTGTGTGTGTGAGTGTGAGAGTGTGTGTGAGTGAGTGTGTGTGTGTGTGTGAGAGAGAGTGTGTGTGT
>NW_015633719.1:27795-29151 GCF_001515625.1 Sinocyclocheilus rhinocerous
GTGAGTGAGTGTGTGTGTGAGTGAGTGTGTGTGTGTGTGTGTGTGTGTGTGTGTGCGAGTGTGTGAACCTGGTATTAACTACATTATAAAGACCAAAAGTACAGTAATATCAGTAAATTTTGACCTTGTGAGGACATTTTTTGGTCCTCATGAGGAAGCAAGTTTATAAATCCCACAGAATGAAGTGTTCAGAGAATCTAACAATGCCTGTAGTTTAGTGTGAGGGGCAGGTTTAGGTGTAGGGGATAGAAAATACAGCTTGTACAGTAAAAAACACCATTACGGCTATGGAATGAACCCATGTGTTTGTTTGCTCTGTTAAAGGAAACGAGACGTGTTTCTCTGTGGATTACTGGACACACTCAGAAATCCCGTCCGGATCAGAGAGTGGACAGACGCACACAACTGGACGCTAGCGGATGGTTATCATGCGTTAAACGCATGCCGTGACGCGGGACACATCAAAGAGCTGATGAACTGCATCGCACGCTTTATTTATTTGGGAGCAGCTGTGTTTGCGCTGATAACGCGGAGCATTTGAAATATTAATAAGCCCGTGACCCGCCGGGCGTTCGCTGTTATTGCGCTCAGCTCATATTAACAGCCGTTTACCGAGCGTCCGACTCAATTTGAGCGTGAGTGTGACGAATAGACCCGCTCACATCTCTACATGAATCTAAAGCAGATCATTATTTCCTGCGGTGACAGTGTTCTTCTCTGGCTGGGCTTAATAGATCTGCATTGATCAACAACCTGTTACTGAAGCCATGGGAATATATTAGCTCTGCTAAGCATCATAGGTTTATTCATTTTTATCTAATTAAACATAAATATAATAATAATAATAATATGTTATTATTCTTGTTATTATTACTATTATTATTAACATAATAATTAAATATAATAAATATAATAAATAAATTAAATTTAAATTAATCAGTTACATTTATTATTTTTATTACAACTATTATTATTTAATTCATTGTTGTTCAATTTAATTAATTTCATCCTATAATAATAATAATACTTATTATTATTATTATTAATTAAATTACGAAATAATTACATTTTCATAAGTTAATTAAATAATAATTATTAATATTATTATAAATAAATAAAAATATAAAACATACTAAAAACAAGAAATATTACTTTCATTTAATATTAATTTATTATTAATATTAATTAATTATTTTTATTTTTTTTTGTTAACAACTCTTTATTGAATTTTCTTCTGGTAATAGTAATATAAAACAAACAGCAACTGTGTAAATTTAGAACCCACCCCAACCCATCCCAACCCTGGTAGACTTAAAAAGAAAAAGAAAAAAAATAAATAAATAATAATAATAATAA
>NW_015633719.1:29543-34829 GCF_001515625.1 Sinocyclocheilus rhinocerous
TTAAGTATATTTGGACAAAAAAAATCTATAATTCATTTGAATGCAGCCTTGCAATGCATTTTGTTTAAACTTCATTTTCACAGAAAACTGCAAGAGGCAAAAGTTTGGAACCGAGTTATCATGGCTCTTAATAGTGAATATAACTATCACAAGTTTTCAGCAATTCCACGTGCTGTTTAACCATAATAGCATGTTTGTCTTCACAGCCGCACACGTGAGTCTGATCATTACACAGGCAGTTTTAATGCACCAGACAGCAGAAATATGAGCGCAAATAAAGCACAGCGAGGTGGAAAGTGTGGCAGAGGTTTGCTGACGTGAAAGAGAGCATTCTTCCCAGAGAAGCTCTGGAGACATTAGCAGAACGATCCAGAAGAAATCACAACAAACGGCCTCTGACACGTGTTCGGGAAACACAAACTCCGTCGAATATGATGGGGCATTTATAATAAATGTGGGAGTGTGAGTGAAGAACCAATCAGACGTCTGAAGACGAGTTCAGTCCAGCATTGAGGTTTGCTCAATCACATGAGCACACTTTAGGACTGAGATTCCTGCCAATAAAACCTCAGACTCCAACAAACACACAGCTCTGAGATACTTTACACCATCAGAACAACATGAACTACAGATCTAACAGAGCTGAAGACGAGATACTGTGCATTAGGGTTGTGACGGTGAGGAAATTTTCCCACCGGTTAATCGACGTGTGACAATACCGGTAATACCGGTGTCACCGCGGGGGCGGGGCGTTCCCTCTTTTCCTCACTTTCCTTCGCTTTTAAATAGCTTGTAAAAGCTGCGTGCCCATTTTACTTTCACTTTCAAATAGCGGCAATTCGGCGTAAAGCAATTGTTCGTTTTTAGTTCGTTTGAATTTTCCCACTTTCCTCGCTTTCAAATCAGTTTTTAATTGTAGTATCTGTTCTTTTACTGAACTAAATGATTTTTATTACTATAAAAAAATCAAAACGACGGTGGGGGTCGGTGACGCGGTGGGCAAGTGACGTAACGGCTTAACACCGGTATCACCGTCAACACCGTCTATCACGGCAAGCCTACTGTGCATATGAAAGCTTTTCACTCTTCAGGAACCAAACCGATAATGACAAATTATGAACGTCACACACAGTCATCTTTTAAAGTATTAATAACCAACCCTTCTGCGTCTGTCTCTGTGATGTTTACAGAAGATTTATTACTGGTCTTACGGTTTTAAAAAGTCAAACTGCATCAGATATTTGATGCATTATAAGTAAATATCTAATTTAATTCATTATCTAAGGATAAATAAATAAATATGAAAAACCTATTCATTTATTTTGTATTTATTTCTAATAAATTAAATTGTTAAAAAATAACATTAATTTTATTTTATTTTATTAATCAACAAACTACATGCAGTACAACAAAAAATAAATAAACTTGTTTATATAAAAAAATACTCAATTATAATAAATTACAAGCTGTACAAAAATACTACAGAATAATTAAAATGATCTAATTTAATTATAAATTAAAAAAATAAATAAGACATAAAATGCATTATAAAAATTATAAAGTATTTTAAAAATTTATTTATAATAACTTAAATTGTATTAATTAATCAAATTAACCAAAAAATGACAAGCGGTCACAGTCTTTGGGACACAAGCCTGCTTCAGTTTCTGGGATGTTTTATAGGAGATTTACTGTCTGTTTTAAAGCATCAAGCTGCATCAGATATTTGAGGTCAGTAAAGTCATGAAGGCATGAATTACCTTGAGCGAGTGATGTCACACACATGAACCGCACTGGCTGCAGATTTATGGAGCTATTAGCATCTTAAGTCTCAGAGCAGAAGCAGCGAGTGTATTACAGCAGAACACTTTCTCTGATGGAGACACATGATACTCACTACATCAGCTACATCCCACAGCGAGAGAGAAGCACCTCCTCGACACGAATGCAGATCAATCACACAGCACCAGAACAACATGAGAAATTATAGAACGCATAAAGAGAATAAAGCCTTTGTTGCATTGTGACAAAGCATGTTATTACTCACACATTACCTAAATGTACACATATTTAATATTGTTTTGTAATTCTCATTCTCTAGTGTCATTACATTTCACTATCACTATAAGAGTCACTTAATCACTATATTTACACTTAATCACAGCAAAGAAATACTAAACTAAAGTTTTTTAACTTTTATAAAATTTTACAACTCAAACTACAGACAGCACAACAAATACTACCATCATAAGTAAATATCTAATTTTATTAATTATTGAATGAATGAATGATAATTTTTATTATATTAATTAATCAATCAATCAGATGTACAAAAATACTACTTTCATTATTACTTTATAATAAATAAATAAATAAATAATTGGTAAAAAAAAAAAAAAAGAAAAAAGAAAGAAAGAAATGTTTGTTTGTAAATGTTTTATTTAAATGTTATTAATTAATCAAAAAATTACAGACAGTGCTCCAGTTTTTTGTACAATAAATAAATAAATGCATACATACATAAATAAAAATATTTGTTTATAAAATTCTTACAATATGCATGTATGCATGCATGCATTAAATAAATATGAAAAACCTATTCATTTATTTTGTATTTATTTCTAATAAATTAAATTGTTAAAAAATAACATTAATTTTATTTTATTTTATTAATCAACAAACTACATGCAGTACAACAAAAAATAAATAAACTTGTTTATATAAAAAAATACTCAATTATAATAAATTACAAGCTGTACAAAAATACTACAGAATAATTAAAATGATCTAATTTAATTATAAATTAAAAAAATAAATAAGACATAAAATGCATTATAAAAATTATAAAGTATTTTAAAAATTTATTTATAATAACTTAAATTGTATTAATTAATCAAATTAACCAAAAAATGACAAGCGGTCACAGTCTTTGGGACACAAGCCTGCTTCAGTTTCTGGGATGTTTTATAGGAGATTTACTGTCTGTTTTAAAGCATCAAGCTGCATCAGATATTTGAGGTCAGTAAAGTCATGAAGGCATGAATTACCTTGAGCGAGTGATGTCACACACATGAACCGCACTGGCTGCAGATTTATGGAGCTATTAGCATCTTAAGTCTCAGAGCAGAAGCAGCGAGTGTATTACAGCAGAACACTTTCTCTGATGGAGACACATGATACTCACTACATCAGCTACATCCCACAGCGAGAGAGAAGCACCTCCTCGACACGAATGCAGATCAATCACACAGCACCAGAACAACATGAGAAATTATAGAACGCATAAAGAGAATAAAGCCTTTGTTGCATTGTGACAAAGCATGTTATTACTCACACATTACCTAAATGTACACATATTTAATATTGTTTTGTAATTCTCATTCTCTAGTGTCATTACATTTCACTATCACTATAAGAGTCACTTAATCACTATATTTACACTTAATCACAGCAAAGAAATACTAAACTAAAGTTTTTTAACTTTTATAAAATTTTACAACTCAAACTACAGACAGCACAACAAATACTACCATCATAAGTAAATATCTAATTTTATTAATTATTGAATGAATGAATGATAATTTTTATTATATTAATTAATCAATCAATCAGATGTACAAAAATACTACTTTCATTATTACTTTATAATAAATAAATAAATAAATAATTGGTAAAAAAAAAAAAAAAGAAAAAAGAAAGAAAGAAATGTTTGTTTGTAAATGTTTTATTTAAATGTTATTAATTAATCAAAAAATTACAGACAGTGCTCCAGTTTTTTGTACAATAAATAAATAAATGCATACATACATAAATAAAAATATTTGTTTATAAAATTCTTACAATATGCATGTATGCATGCATGCATTTTTTTATTTTTTTTTAATAGATAAATAAATAAATAAATAGTTTTGGTTAACTATTAATCAAAAAATATTAAATAAATAAATGAAAAAAAACCTGCACAAAAATACTAACATCTTAATTAAATCTTTTATGTATAATAATAATACTTAAATAAATGACAAATAAATAAGCATAAAAAGTAATTATTTGTTTATACATTTATAATGTATTTATAATGAATGAAATTTATTATAAATACATTAACTGGACTGTAAACTGCACTAAGAACAAACAAATAAAATGTATGATTTATTCTTTTGTGAGCAATGTATTTTCTGTCTTTTTCCTTTTGATTTTGGGGCGAAACGTTCTCAGCTCTTCCTGACAGATGTGACGAGTTTGACCTTTCTAAGTGACTCAGAAAGCACGCTTGTCCTCGTGTTCGCGCTCCACTTTCACAAGCGGCACCTGGATCTGTAATGTGGCCGGCAGGGTAATGCCATTATCAGCACGCTAATGAGAAAGCAGAGACAGACTCCATCTATTCTCAGAGAAAGCGTGTGAAGCAGGGCGTTCAGCCTGACACCAGCCAAATGAAAAACACCAATATATCCCGGCGGCCTTGACCTCGCTGGAAGTTAAATAGAATTAAATAGATAAGAGCTGTCATCGAGTGCGGAGGGTGAACTATTGCAGACCGGCTGTCACGCTCATATGAGCTTCTCGTATTGATTACCACCCAAAACCACTTCGGTCGGTCAGCGGGCCGCAGGAATGAAGAAAACCTCCAGATCTGAAGTTTCAGAGATCACCGCAGAAGAACCAATGCAGCTCGACCAATCAAACTTAACTCAACGACGTCGCATTTACATGCAAACTGCTTCAGAAGTTCTCAACTATTGTCTTAAAACACTTAGACTTAAATTTGTTCATTCGCTAAATGCAAAATGCCTCATTCAGCCAATACATTTGTCTACTACATTTACATTTATACATTTAGCAGATGCTTTTATCCAAAACGACTTACAAATGAGGAATACGACAAGTGATTGATCATAAAGAGGTGCTCGCAATACAACATTTCAGACATTTTTACAGATTTCCTTTTCATAAAAATAACAATAACAATAATAATGACAACAACAATAAAAATAACAATAACAATGACAACAACAATAATAAAAATAACAATAACAATAATAATGACAACAACAATAAAAATAACAATAACAATGACAACAACAACAACAACAACAACAATAATAATAAAAATAACAATAACAATGACAACAACAATAATAATATTATTAAAGGGGTCATATGATGCTTTTTTAAAGATCATTATTTTGTGTATTTGGTGTAACAGAATATGTTGACATGCTTTAATGTTCAAAAAACACATTATTTTTCAAATACTGTACATTATTGTAGGTCCTCTATGCG
>NW_015633719.1:35715-36847 GCF_001515625.1 Sinocyclocheilus rhinocerous
ATCAGCTTGTAACACTCCAAAGAGAAAGGAAAACTTGAAATCGCGTCATATGACCTCTTTAATGATTTTGGGATAACTCTTTCGTTGAAGAATAGGACACTGATCTGAAGAACCTGTAAACCTATAGAGAAGCAGCTGAACAGAGTGTAGAAAAACACAAAGGATAAAATCAATCCCATCATTCCATCATAATCCCGGTATTTAATTTAATTTAATTAATTAATTTATGTATTTAGCAGACTCTTTTATCCAAAGCGACTTACATATACAGGCCAATAGTGGTGTATTATATCAGAACGGATCAGAATGGTGGTTTCAGACCTGCTTTATCTCTGCAGGACTCTAGGAAGAATACGGCCGAATTGAATTAGCCGCTGTTTGGCGCTCGTGACGGCGGTGAAATCGCTCTGATTTCTGGCTCTGAGCGTCGCGCCGGAGCGAATGGAGCCCAGCGGCAGGCTGTTCAATTCCAGCGCTCGCTCGGCTCTGGAGAATTATGGCCGGCGGTAAAGCTCTCGACACGCGCGTAATGAAACTCCCGCGCCGCTATTTCATCCCGCTTCACCGCCGTATTAATTAAATATCCATTTATGGCGCTGTATCAATTTATGGCTCGTATCTGCTCAAGCCAATCCCTACAAACAGGCCTCCGTCTCACATAATGTCTTTTTTTGCGCTCAGCTTGAGATGCTGTTTGCTGGGATTGATTAGAACAGAATGAAGCTGAAGCGGTGCATGCTGGGATGCCCTGTGTTCCTGTTGGTGAGGTGATTTGTTGCAGGGTCACGTCTCTCTAAATCGTCGCCTGTTAGAGTCTCGTGTTCCTGCGCCAACTTATAAAACACAAGCAAGCGCAGAATCAGCCATCAAGAACTGAAGCACTGGCTACATTTCAGATTATTAATCATTAATTAATTATTGGGAATTTGAGTTAAGTATAATAAGTATTTACTATTTTATTTTTATATTTAATTATATACTTAGAATCTATTTACATATATAAACTGTCATCTCTATTATCTCTTTACAAACATAATATATAATGCATATATAATATAATATAATATAATATAATTACTGTTATTATTATTGAAAATAAATATATATAAAAATTATATATGATATGTAATAT
>NW_015633719.1:38386-54480 GCF_001515625.1 Sinocyclocheilus rhinocerous
ATAATATTTATTTACATTATAAACTGTTATATCTATTATCTCTTGACAGACTAATAATAATAATAATAATAGTTATTACTGAATATAAAAAAATATATAAAAATTATAATATATATAGTATTTTATTTAACCGTTTAATTAACTATTTATATTATAAAGATGCATCTGTTATCGCTCTACATTATTATTATTATTATTAATTAAAAACTTAAATATTTTAATTTATATAAAAGTTGAAATATGTATGTATAATATAACTAATAAATAAATAATAAATATATTTTATTAAAATGTTTAGTTATATCATGTATATATATAATGTTGAGTTATCTTTGTGATTTCTTGACAAACTTGACTTCTCTATTTAAAACTCATTATAGGCATATCTTTGAATTCCAGTTAGATTTAATTCCTCAAATTCATCTTTCTGCATCCTGTTTGCATCTCAATTCCAATCCAGTTCGATTTCAATAATTCTTAATAATACTGAAATATTCAATGTTGGGCAACGCCCACTTTTTCACTATCCAATCATGTCCTGATGAATATCATCAAGCCCCGCCCTACATTTTTCCTCCAAGTGTTGTTTGTGCAGATGGACGTCTGTGTGAAGGTGTTAGACGTCTCCAGGCAATTATTTCTAATCACTCTGAAGAGTGCGATTGTTTCAGTGATAACAGAGACTTTTATGAGCTGCTGCTAACGAGCCGTCGTTAGCGCCGCGTCTGTACGCCACCCGTTAGAGTTCAGCGCTAATAAGGCCGTGATGGATCGCTGAAAGAGACACGGACTCTGAAAAACACCTCATTATTGAACAAATCAAAGAACAAGCGGCTCAACGTCTCTTTCTTCATCCGCACCTGAGCGTCTCCGAGTGTCCAAAAGCGTCTGATAATCATCCATTTAGTGCCGGAGAGAGCAGACGGCAGAACTTTGAAGAGAAGAAGCGTGTGGTCCAGAGGTCAGAGGTCGCTTTCTGACCCTTTTAGGGAATTACTTCTGAATGCAAGCCTTTCTATGGTGATTTGTTGCAGGGTCACGTCTCTCTAAATCGTCTCCTGTTAGAGTCTCGTGTTCCTGCGCCAACTTATAAAACACAAGCAAGCGCAGAATCAGCCATCAAGAACTGAAGCACTGGCTACATTTCAGATTATTAATCATTAATTAATTATTGGGAATTTGAGTTAAGTATAATAAGTATTTACTATTTTATTTTTATATTTAATTATATACTTAGAATCTATTTACATATATAAACTGTCATCTCTATTATCTCTTTACAAACATAATATATAATGCATATATAATATAATATAATATAATATAATTACTGTTATTATTATTGAAAATAAATATATATAAAAATTATATATGATATGTAATCACGGACTCTGAAAAACACCTCATTATTGAACAAATCAAAGAACAAGCGGCTCAACGTCTCTTTCTTCATCCGCACCTGAGCGTCTCCGAGTGTCCAAAAGCGTCTGATAATCATCCATTTAGTGCCGGAGAGAGCAGACGGCAGAACTTTGAAGAGAAGAAGCGTGTGGTCCAGAGGTCAGAGGTCGCTTTCTGACCCTTTTAGGGAATTACTTCTGAATGCAAGCCTTTCTATATTCACTTTAACACTGTCTGTAGCTGAACACCGTCATGAGCAGCTTTTAAATGTTTTTGAAAGAGTCTCTTCTGCTCACCAAAGCTGCATTTATTTGATCAAAAATACAGTAAAAATTTGTAACATCCTGTTTGCATCTCAATTCCAATCCAGTTCGATTTCAATAATTCTTAATAATACTGAAATATTCAATGTTGGGCAACGCCCACTTTTTCACTATCCAATCATGTCCTGATGAATATCATCAAGCCCCGCCCTACATTTTTCCTCCAAGTGTTGTTTGTGCAGATGGACGTCTGTGTGAAGGTGTTAGACGTCTCCAGGCAATTATTTCTAATCACTCTGAAGAGTGCGATTGTTTCAGTGATAACAGAGACTTTTATGAGCTGCTGCTAACGAGCCGTCGTTAGCGCCGCGTCTGTACGCCACCCGTTAGAGTTCAGCGCTAATAAGGCCGTGATGGATCGCTGAAAGAGACACGGACTCTGAAAAACACCTCATTATTGAACAAATCAAAGAACAAGCGGCTCAACATCTCCGAGTGTCCAAAAGCGTCTGAAAATCATCCATTTAGTGCCGGAGAGAGCAGACGGCAGAACTTTGAAGAGAAGAAGCGTGTGGTCCAGAGGTCAGAGGTCGCTTTCTGACCCTTTTAGGGAATTACTTCTGAATGCAAGCCTTTCTATATTCACTTTAACACTGTCTGTAGCTGAACACCGTCATGAGCAGCTTTTAAATGTTTTTGAAAGAGTCTCTTCTGCTCACCAAAGCTGCATTTATTTGATCAAAAATACAGTAAAAATTTGTAATATTTTTATAATTTAAAATATGTTTTCTATGTGAATATGTGTTAAACTGTAATTTATTTCTGTGATGCGCAGCTGTATTTTCAGCATCATTACTCCAGTCTTCAGTGTCACATGATCTTCAGAAATCATTCTAATATGCTGATTTGCTGCTCAAGAAACATTTCTGATTATTAGCAATGTTGAAAACAGTCGTGCTGCACAATATTTTTGTGGAAACCGTGATACATTTTATTTTTCATGATTCACAGATGAACAGAAAGTTCAAAAGAACAGCGTTTATTTGAAATAGAAATCTTTTGTAACATTAGAAATGTCTTTACTGGCACTTTTAATACATTTAATGTGTCCTTGATGAATAAAAATATGTATCACGTTTTTTGGAGTAATTTGAATTTTGGAGTAACTAGATTAATTGCTGCTGAAAACTCTGGTTTGCATAACATGAATAAATTACATTTGACAATATATTCAAATGAAAAACAGTTATTTTAAAGGGGTGGTTCACAGGTTTTTTTTCTAGGCTTGATTAGAATTATTTAATTATAATACATAATTATTATACAATAATACTATAAAAATAAATAATATGAATTAATAAATAATATTATTAATAATAATAATATAATTATTATTAATAATACTTATTATTATTATTATTATTATTACAATAATAATAATAATAATAATAAATATTAATATTATACGTAATTATTCTAATATTATTCGATTATAATTATTAATAATAATAATAATCATAATTATTCTATATAATTATTGATTATGGGGTGCAGTCTAACGTGTTAATGCTTTGTTAAAAAAGAAAAAAACGCATTATTTTTCACAAAACTTACCTTTATTCTACACCGCTCTGTCTCTTCTCATTTGAACGCTCCGATGAGTTCCTGTTTTTATGAAGCCCCTCCCTCAGACATACGCGATGGGCTCTGATTGGTCAGCTGGCCTCAGTGTGTTGCAATTGGCTAAACCACCTCTAGTGCGCGTCTAAACGTCCCGCCCCTCAGCTCAGAATGTGCTTCGGTTGTATTGTAAACAATGGCTTCGTCAATATTGCTTATGAGTTTGAGCCCGATTGAGACGCAGAGAATATTAGTGAAGAGGATCATGCAGAACCTGTGCAAGCACACAGCTCTTAATGGTATGTTTTTTGTTTGTTGTTGTCTCATACTTTTAGATACGCTGTTATTTGTAAATGCTACTGCTTATGTTAGCTTTTAATGTACAGTTTTATCCTGATTAAAGCTTTAATACAGCACGGCATCCGCACGCGCATCCATGTTTAACGCTTCTCATAGCTATGTGAAAAATATCTCTGTCTATACACATAAAGAGTATAATTGGAACACAGTTCATTGATGGAGCTGATGATCTGAGAGAGAGAGCAGGGGACGCGAGGAACAGTATTAAGCGCTGCTTTTAAACATTGAATTTGAATCTTGTGAATCCATTAGAATTGCTAGAAAACAGAATCGCGATTCATATATGAATAGATTTTTCTGTGCACCCCTAGTTTTGACGGCATGGCAACAACTCTTCCTCTTCTCTAAAGCCGTGCAACATGGCCCCGACCCCTTTGTGGCATGTTCCCGGGGGCGGGGTTTATGTGAATTTCTGGGTTTGTGATGTCAGTAGCTCATTGTAGTCCCTACGAGAAGTTTTTGTAGGCATTAAACTGCCAGAATTTTAAAAGACAATATCTCCATTTGCATTGTTTATGTTCAAATAGCAGCATTACACACTAACTAAAGTTAAAAAAGTGAAATCGCAATCAATCACCCCTTTAAATAGTAATATTTCTTAGTTTTTTTTACTGTATTTTTGATCCAGTAAAATGTATTTGATCAAATAAAATTCAGGTTTGATCACATGCATAAACTACATTTGACAGAATATTCAAACAGAAAACAGTTATTTTAAATTGTAATAATATTTCACCTTTTTACTGTGTTTTCAATCCAGTAAAATGTATTTGATCAAATAAAATTCAGCTTCGCATAACCGGAATAAATTACATCTTACAATATATTTAAATAGAAAACCGTTTTTTTAATTCTAATAATTTTTCAAATTTTTTACTGTATTTTTGATCCAGTAAAATGTATTTGATTGAATAAAATTAAGCTTCGCATAACAGGAATAAATTACATCGTACAATATATTTAAATAGAAAACCGTTTTTTAAATTCTAATAATTTTTCACATTTTTTATTGTATTTTTGATCCAGTGAAATGTACGTGATCTAATAAAATTCAGCTTTTATCACATGAATAAATTAAATTTTACAATATATTCACATAGAAAATGGTATTTTTAAATGTAATAATATTTAGCAAATTTTTACTGTATTTTTGATCAGATAAATGCCACCTTGGTGAGCAGAAGAGACTTCTTTCAGAAACTTTAAACACATCTGAATGATTCCAAACTGGTAGAAACTTCGACTAGTTCTGAAAATGTCCTCTCCAGTCCAAAAAGAGCATTTACTGAAACTAAGCTGCAGAAACGATCGTTCTGAAGAATCCCAGCTTTAAGAACGAGAAGCTAAAGATCCTTGATCAAAAAAACGAACAAAACTAAATTATGAAGTGGCTGTCCGGGGAAAAATGGATGATATGACCCATATACCAGTAAACCGTAGAGCCAAAACATCTCTGATCTTCTGATCTTAAGTGATCAGGATGAGATGATGAAGACTTGAGATCAGATCAGTTGTATCGCGTCTAAAGGAAGTGTTTGGCCTCACAGGAAGCAGATGGGCTCCTCCAGAATCTGGCAGACGTCTTCACATCATTCATGGATGAAGCCATTAGAGCGAAGACAAAGGGGAGAAGATGCTGATGTGCCACCTGGGCAGGAACAGACTCGTCGTGAAATGAAAACGCTGGAAATAAAGAAAGAAAGGCTGGAATTACAGGAGTTTGACGCGCACACAAATTACCTCAGATGAGCTATTCATGCACAAAAGACTGAATTGCCTCTATTTTTCTTGGTAAGAGGCAAAGGAACAGTAAAGAGGACATTTGCATCAGTCGCTTTATCTTATTGTACGTGATGATTTTCTCTTATTGTACGTGAGATTTCGGCCTGACGAAGTTGTAATTGTGTACGATTTACTTTGATCATAGGCTGCATATGCTTTCCTTAAAAAGGCTCTTCATTTCCCGATTTCATTCGGAAGCTAATAGTTATTTTTAATAGTAATATTCTTTAAATATTTTTAATAATGCATTTTTTTATTAACATATTATTAACACGTATTAATATTTGATTGTTATTTATATTTTTTGACTTTCTTGAAATGCAGAACATTCTGAATTATGAAAAAATACATATCATAAAAATTCAAATTACATGTTAGATTCCAAATGAAGTCGGGAAATTATTAATTTCCTGATTTCATATGGAAGCTAATATCTAATTTTAATTTGTTTTTTAATTTTATTTGCCTTTTAATATTTTGAATAATAATAACTTTTAATATATGATTAATAAATATTAATATGCACTAATTTATTTATATATTTTACTTTTTATTTGGCAAAATGTGTGTTTAATGTTATTAATTTTCATGAGTATATTCATTATAAATATTGATAATATTATTAATAAATAATTATTTTATTCATTATTTATATATTTTAATTTTTATTTTAATTTGTTTATTTTAATTTTATATTTTTATGAATATATTAATACGTTAATATAATATCATTAAAAATAGTACATTTATATATTTTACTATTTAAAATGATATTTTATTTAAATTTAGTTATGCTATTAAGAATAGTTTATAAATAAACGTTAATATTACTATTAATTAATAATGAATGCATATGAATATTTATTATATGCATTCATATATATTTTGCTTTTTTGTTTTATTTAGTTAATTTTTAATATTTTTTCTATTAAATTTTTTATTTAATTTTGTGCCAGAGTTTGCATCGGTCTCTTGCTGTTGTGTGGTTCTTGATGATGTTCTCGTACTGTCCGTGAGACTGAAGTGTAATGATCTGAAGTTCGTAACGCGGCTGGGCTGTGATTAGCGGCGGACGCTCGGCGCGTGTCTGCAGCGTTAAACGAGCTGATAGATCACATTAATGCCAGCCAGAGCTCCATTTCCTTCCCATCATGCTTGAATATCAAAGAAGCGATCGCGGCACGTTTACAGGTGAAGCGCTTCTGACATAATGAGAGGAGACTGGCCTCAGAGAGGAGATTAAACACTCAGTGCTGCTGAGGTCTGATCTCTGCCATCACACACACATCAGTTCAGCAGATCATGTGTAGAGAGGCTTACTGATAACAGTATAATTATATTATGCATTATAATATATGTTGTAATATAATTCATTTATAATATATGATGCATAATAATTTTATTTGCTTTTAATTAGATTTTACATTTTATTTTTATTAATATATTGTTGATAAATATTAATATTATAAATACATATGAACTTATTTTTTTTGTTTATTTTTAAATTCTTATGTAAAGCAGTCAATACTGCTGAAATCTCAATTTTTGTTTTTAATTTTATTTAGCATTTTCATCTTTATTTCACTATTTTTATTAAAACATTTATATTTTCAATTGTTGTTTTTTCCTTTTTATTTTAAAACATTTTAATGTAATGTTTTAATCTTTAATTAAATGTTTTATTTAACTTTTAATTTACACTCAATACTGGTGACGTCTGATCTCAGCATGAGTGAATGCTATTATTATAAATACAATAAATAAAATATATATATATATATATATATTATAATTTATTGTTTTATTTTAATACTCTGTTTTGTCATTTTAAATACATTTTGTTAATACTTCTATTTAACATACATGCATTAAATTGATCAATTGCAAAAAAAAAAATTTAATAAATAAGTAAAATAATCCATTTCAAATAAATAAATTAATCATGAAAAAAGTATTGCAGTTTCCACAAAACTATTTAAAAATATCAGTTGAAATTAATGAGAAATGTTTCTTGAGCACCAAATCAGTATGTTAGAATGATTTCTGAAGAATCAAAGACCCCAAACTGCATGTACTCTAACTCTATATGTGTTTTGTGAAATTCATCCTTATATTTGTTTACAGTTTAGATATGCTACTTCAAGGCAGGTCTGAGAAAACCAGTGTGTTACCATGTTATGTCATGTCCCACAAAAAAAATAAAAAAATAAAATCCAATACCAAGTTGGTTGTTATTTGGCTGTTATTTCTGCCCTGTGAGCAGCCTTCTGGCAGCTGTTGAATTCCACACCAGTGAACTTCCGCTTCCGCTCTCAATCTGATGCTGTGTTCATACAAAAGACCTGCTAGGCTGATATAGATAAGCAAGTGGTTTGAATTGATCTCATGTATTGTGTATAGAGAGAGTTACTGATAATATTATAATTATATTACATACTATAATATTATACGATAATATAATTAATTGTATAATTCATAATATAATTATAATTTAATGTAATTATAATATTAATAATATTGATATTGACATTACAATTGATAATATTGCTATTCATAATATAATATAATAATAATGCAATTAATGATGTTATGTAAATTGAATAAGAGAGTTTTGTTGATACAGTTGTACGGAGTGTGTTTGTGTTTGGAGAGGAGTGTTTTACTGTGCTCTGCTCAGTCTGTCCTGTGCTGAACCGTGTTTTTACCGCAGTACAGACCACAGGTGTCCCGTCACAGACGCCCATAAAGAGCGCTGCAGCTGTCGCGGCTGTTACCCAGAATGCCGAGTGCCGAGCTCAGAGAGCACACATGCTTCCATCAGTCATTCAGCAGAGAGTGCTGATTGGCTGCTGGACAGATTCCCAGCCAATCAGAAACATGGAAGTCTAACGAGGGATTAACGGCTTTCCAGCATGAAGTTCAGCATTAGATCACAAGGGCTTGATCAGTTTTACATACAGGGTTTTTCACACTTTTCATTATTAATTCATGTGTTTTTATCATGTGCATCTAATCAATTTCGATTAGTTTTCCAGGCCTGAAAATCACAATTTCCTGATTCTTTCAGTTTGTACAAGACAGTAGGAGCCATGTATATGAAACACAGAAAATTCTGAATTATTAAAAAAAAAAAAAAATCATAAAGATTAAAATTACATGTTAGGGTATTCATTTCCTGATTTTATTTGGAAGCTAATATATAATTTTTTTATTCACTTTTTTATGTTTTTTTAATAATACTTTTTTATGAATCTTAATATTTATTCATTTTACTTATATATTTAGCTTTTTTTGAAATGCAAAATATTCCAAATTATTTTATATATATATATATATATATATATATAGAAATTAAATGTCAGATACCAAATGAAGAAAATTAATATATTAATAATAACTATTAATATAGTAGTATTAATACATATAAAAATGTATTCATTTATTATAATGTTTACATTTTATGTAGTTAATTTTGAATTACTTTTTAAATTTGAATTGCAATTTTTCATTTAATTTTGGTGCAGTTTCTTCAGAGTTAGTGTTTCTGGAGGTCACGCGTGTTTCTGTATTGTTAAAAAGCGCTATATAAATAAAGGTGACTTTCTCCTCTCAGTGTTTCATGCACATCAGTGACGTGAGCGTTGAGATAACGTTAACTCTATTAGCAGCCGCTTTCCTCAGGCGAACGTCTCTGCTGAACAATTCATCATTCACTCCCTCAGAAACGCCATTTCCAGCGGCCCACCTTCAGTTTACAGCGTGCTTTACATGTGAAGGTTAATCAATAGAGCGGCTATGGGACCGGAGAGAATCCCAGCACGGACAAATTGGAAAAGAAGCGGCGGATAATTCCAAACAAACATGTTCATCAGCGGCTCGCGGGAACCGCTCCAGATCCGCTGTGTGTGTGTGTGTGTGTTAATGATAACACAAGGGTACAGCAGTGTTTATTGCAAAGCCATTGATTGTGTTCCTTCCACAAGAGCACTTGTACATTATTCACACTCAACGAGACACAAAGCATTATGGGGACTGGAATGATTAGTGACGCCTCCGTTAATGAAGAAGGAGCTTCGGCCGTTGCTCAGTGAATGAAGCGGACAGTCGATTCCCCTGAATAGAGTTTCATTAGATCTGAGTTCTTCACTGGTTTAACAGCGTCTGCACTGGAACAGACCAGCACCGCGCTGAGCTCAGAGTGATTACTGTACATTTGAGCATTAATTGGCTCATATTTGGCTTTATTAATGTTTTGGTGTCGACATTACTGTTGAAATGCATAACATTCTGAAAACACCCTCATTTTCCTGATTTCCTTTGGAAGCTAACATGGAATTTTAATTTTTCATTTCAAGTTGTTTTTATCTGCTTTAAATTTTATTTCAGTTTTATTTGAATAATTGTCATGAATACAATTTTTATTGTTGTTTTAATTTTTGTAAATTTGTATGATTATTTTATAAACACATTAATAAGAACTTAATAAGAAGATATAATAATATTTATTAATTTTATTTATATATTTCAATTTTTAAATTTGTCATTTCATTAAAAACTATTTTGTAGCCAGGTCAATACTGATTAAGAATATCACGTTTTGTAATGTTATTTATTAAAAGACAATTTTATACGCTTATTTTTTTTAAAATTTAAATTGTATTAATTTTATTACTATATTATTAAAACATTGATATGAATGTTACTTTGTTACTAATAAATACCTATTAATATTTATTAATTTTATTTATATATTTAAATTTTTTTCATTTAATTTTGGGCAAAATGTATTTTATTTATTTTTTCCTATTTAATTTTAGACCAAAATCTATTAAATGACTGCTAAATACTGAGTGAGAATTTATTTATCTATTTATTTACTTTACATTTTTAATAATGACTGTTTTATTTTATTTGTTTATTTTTATTTTTTCAGTTTAAATGTCATCTTGTCAGCGTTTAAGCATGTTTGTCTGTTTATCCGCTGATTGTGTGTCTGTTGTCCTGACAGAGCTGCTCTGATGAATCACACGTCTTCTGTTAGCGATCATTGATCCGTGCGTTAATTGAAAGCTGCTCTGAAAACTCATTAGCGATTCCAGCAGCACGCAGGGCGCCGTTTACACGCTATAACACCAGACCAACAACACGCGTGTGATGATACCACCTTAAATCATGCATCTCGTTTAAATATTGAAGCGAACGAGGCCTGGAAAAAGCCACGCTTTCACTGCAACATCTTCCATTAACCCCAAATGAGTATGTTTTATGCAGCCGAAGCGCTTGAACGAAAGTAAAGACGTATTATCTGCTGTTGAAGATGATCTGAGGAGATCCTGACATGTATAATCTGAGTTTGATGTGTTAAACTGCAGCTCTATAAAAATAGATACAATCGCTCTCTTTCTCAGCTATTTATTTATTTCCCCGCACTGAACAGTAAAAAGCATTTAGCTTGTGTTTTATGCGATTTCAGAGCTTTGCCCTTTATGGAAATACAGCAGTCGCTTTTAAAAGCCTCTTCCTCTTAATTGTTGAGGGGAGAAAACGCATTTCCCTGCTGAGTGAATTATAGAACAATCCCATTATAATGTGTTTTCAGAATCATTTGCTGCAGATGCGTCAGCGCTCTAATGATGTTTCCTCTTTAACGACACCGGTGGGTCAAAGGTCTCTGAGCCGCTCTCTGGTTATCTGCGAGTGTCTTCAAACGGGTCCTCTTGCAGGATCAGAGAAGCAGCAGGATTCAGGGCAAATCAATCTCAGCCCAGACTAAGTTCAGATCCACTTTTGCATCCAACACTGAGATGCTAATACCGTGGTGGTTTGATGTATGCAGTCGTACTGAGTGATGACTATATTCATATTCCACATTCCATAGGTATTTCAGTGAATATCATGGTTTTACCATGGTGTATGACCAAAAACGTCTATAGGTTACGTATGTAACCCTAGTTCCCTGAGGGAACAAGATGCTGCGTCGAACGCTTTGGGAACGCCTTCAGCGTGACCACGCTCTAAATCACGTGTGTAATTAGTCCAATGGATGGGCGAGACGTCATGGGCGGGGTGACGTAGAGACCAGGGAGCTTAAAAGCATGTACGGTGGATACAGCGGCAGCTTTTGGTGGAATGAAGGAAGCGCTCGCAGGGATGCTGGAAGTATGACAATGAGACGTAGATAATAACCTAGAGACGTTCCCCTTCAGGAACTCGAGCTGCGTCGAATGCTTTGTGAACAAGTATGCCCACGCTGCCAGACTTGCAAGTCCCTGCCTAGTGTGGGAGAGCACAGCTAAGGCAATAGAAAAAGGATCCAGGAGTGGTGCAAAATGCAGATATAGAATCTGACAAGTAAATGGAGTGGACATCCTGCAGCGTCCTGAAGGCCAAGGGGAGGGGAGATCAGAGGACTCAAGGCTATGGATAGCATTCCGATCCACCACTTAGCATAAGCTTCTCCTGGCTGGAGGCCTCAGCCTCAGCGCACCATGGAGGAAACATGTAACTAGTGGGTCTCTCCCGAAAGACCGACCACAGAGAGGGGTGTGGTAAGCAGCTAGGGCCGCCACGGAAACCTTCAAGGTGGAGTGGTATAACTCTGCGGAGAACTGAACCTGCAAGAACTCCAGCACTGAACCAGCTGGGCAGTTAACTGGGTCAGTTGAGAGACCGGAACTTCAGAGGCCACATCCACAGTTCCTAAAACTCCGGGCGGTGGGAAGGCCCTGCATGAGAGAGGAGATCCGTCCAGACGGAAATCTCCCACGGAGAGCCGTCGAGAAGGGAAATCAGGTCCGAGAAGTGTACTCGGCCCGGCCAGACCGAGGCTACCCGGAGCACTCTCTCCAGAGCTCCCGGGAGCCGAGCGATCGGGGGAGGCGTACAGACGAAGCCTCAGCCAAGTCTGCTTCCAGATGAGCTCCTCGGGGTGGAGCCTCCATCCTCCAGGGGCTTGTATGGAGGTTCACCTAGAGCCTACCACTCACAGATGCTGTCCTAGCAGAGTTCTGGTGAGCGGAGGCCTCAATGAATCTCTGTAGCGAGAGGAGACCTGACGACACTCGCAGAAATGGTCGAGCTCTTGGAGCGGAGGCCTCAGCATGACAACTCTACAACGAGAGGAGGCCTGACTACACTCCACACTCCGGACAACCTGTAAGGAGGCTCACATAGAGACCACCACTCACTGATACTGTTCTAGCGGAGCTCTGGTGAGCGGAGGCCTCAAAAACTCTCTTTAGCGAGAGGAGACCTAACAACGCTTGCAGTGACCAAAAGGGCCCACACAAGGATCTGGTGCGCCAGCCTGTAAAGGGGGCGTGAACACAGACCTCCCTGGTGGATGATGTAAGAAACCACCGCTGTGTTGTCGGTGCACCCAACACACGGTGGCCTCTTAGGTCCGGGAGGAAGTGTTTCAATGCTAGAAATACGACCAGCATCTCCAGGCAGTAGATGTGCCACGTGAGATGGTGGCCGCTCCACAGACCGCGGACTGGGCGGTCACGCAAGCTCCAAAACAGACTACACATAAATCGCGTGCAACCCCACCCCTTATTTAGTGAGGGCAGAGAGAACAAGCGATCCAAAAGCAATTGCCTGTTCATATGCAAACAATATAAATCTCCTCGGAGAAAGATAGCTGCAGCAGCGAGCTCTCACTCAAAGGGGGAAGAGACCGCAGCGCAGACTTCCGAACCCCGAGAGAGAGCGCTAGATCTAGGGAGTGAAGGCGGAGAAAGGGCGAGCCCGTCTCCAACCCGTCCACTAGATCCATGTGCGATACCCGCGATCTCAATTGCCGCCATTCCACAGCAGCAGCAGGACTGGAACGGCAAGATCACAAACACGGACACACTCCTCGAAGCGTGCCCGGCGGGAGCGGAGCGTTTGCAGCGGGCAGAAGCACAATCAGCCCCCTCGAGAGCTGACTGTGCGAGGTCCGCTTCCAAACAAACGACACAAACTGTGTGTATCCCCACCCATAACGTAGCGCGGGCAAGGAGGAACACACAGTCTAAAATGATGACTGCTCTTGTCCTTATATACTTGTCTTTCGCCTTTGACATGGCTTATGCTTTTACTGGAACAGACAACAATAAACAGAACTGACACTGTCAAAAAGTATTTTGAACATGCACTATGCAGTATTATTTTACTATTTTATTATTTTAAAAAATGTAGTACTTTTTTTTAGTCAAAGCAGCATTTCTAATTTTTTTTTGTTTTTTAAAGTTTGTTATATATGTATATATATATAATTTTTCAACTTTATTTCAATAAAAAATATATTGAATATTCTTAATTCTAGTAAATGATAACAACACTGTGTATGTATTACACATGGTGTATTTCAAAGTACCATAATATTGCCTTCTGATACCATCACTGTACAATGGTACTACCACAGTACTGTTTCGTAAAGGAGTGTTACCGTGGTAAATGTCCAAAAAGAAATGGTATTACATGTCAGGCAAACTAATGTTAATGCAGCGGCGTGTTTGAGACACTGTCAGCAGACACTCGACACGTCGCAGGGAAATCAGCAGCAGATTGCTGCCGTTCCTCCACGGATGAAGAGAGAAGCGTTTAGTCCGTCTCTAACGAGTTACACAATCGACATGCGGTAGGTGTGTGTCTGCCAGCTCCATTATACACCACGCGAGCATAATTACCTTACAGTGCATTTCTTCAGGAGCCGCTTCCACTCAACGTCTCCCAGAAACTGATAGCTGATATGAGACGAGTGCATTAACTCAGCCTTGAAACCATAATGAAGCAGGAAGGTGCGTTAACATGACTCTTCTGCCGCTCTAACTCAATTTCACCTTGTACTTTTGTACAGTAGGCCAAACATAACAAGATCTGCCATCCCGTAATTCACAGAGATCAATGCAGATGAAATGAACGCTGATGTGATTCAGCAGCTTCTGGAGAAGCGTGAAGAAACTTCAAAACTTCTGCTGGAAAAAACCGAGAGAGTTTTGAGACATTCACCAAAATCACAGCAGTTATTTAACCTGTACTGTCTGCTACTGTTTGAGTGAATATTTGATTGATAGCTTAGATTCTTCAAATCTTCTTGTTAAAGACAAAACAAAACAATCTATACCCTAGTGAAAAATAAATATACTTAAATGTATTTGAAATACATTTATTTCATGCTAAGTATACTACAAATACATTTTCATATTTATGTACTTAATAAAATGCCATGCAGTTGTACTTTTAGTATACTAAACTGGTAAACTTAAAGTCTGCTAAATTGGAACAACTAATTTTGTGCTTAATGCACTTCAGTTGTGCGGAAGTAGTGCTGAAGTCCAGTTAAAGATATGCTTCGTATATATGTGATTGTGCTAAAGTGGAACTATTGCAAGTACACTTCAGGTAAATACGGTGCGTCTGATCTCTTGGTAACCACACAGCTCTCATGATCAGGTGATCAGTTTCCCGTATCAGCCGTAATCGCTCGGTTCTCAGCTGTGACCTTGTGTTTTCCCATCTTTCCACTCTCAACTCAAGCATTTCTCCATGAAAGTCCATATGGCCGGTTTTGTTCCTCATCACATGCGTCTCTCGCTGCTGCGTCTGACTAAATCAAACAAATATCAGAGCTGCTTGAAGATGAAGGTGGCGTGAGGAACAAAGCAGCACTTCCAGAGTTATGAGCGGCTTTTGTAGTGCTTCAAACTCGAAACTGCCATCAAATAAACACGTCAGCTGACTGATGAAGAGCAGAGGCTTTGATGATGATGATGATGATGATAGACAGCAGATTGAGGATCGCACATGTAGATACATAAACCCGCTGAAAGCATGTCAGAGGATTATGGGTAAATATGCAGTCTGACATCTGAGGGACGTTAAACTGCAGAGCATATGTATTTATATGTAAAGTCACCGTTCAGTCCCATTCAGCAGCTTCTGTCAGTGCTGGATAGTAACTGATTACATGTAATCCGGATTATGTAATCTGATTCTAAACATTTAGTACCTGTAATTAGATTATATTACATTTTAAAATGCTTGTGATCAGACTACAGTCACTTTTTATGGATTACATATTATTCACACAATGACAGTAAATTATTCATAATGTATGTAATATAGTGTAATAATTCCACACTGGATTTTGTTTTCATGTTCAACATGGGATCTGTTTTTTTAATATTTCAAAATTCTGTCTGTCAGATATTTGGATTGTAAAGTATGGAAGCCCATTTCTGGCACTGATTGAAAAAAAATTAAGGTAATTGTAATTTTATCTATCAGTTCTAAATTGTGTGATAGGAACACGCAATTTCGAGTTATAAAGTCAGAATTGCATGATTCTGAGATATAGTCGCGATTCTGAGAGAAAATGTCGCAATTCTGAGAAATAAAGTCACAATTCTGAGAAATAGTCAGAATTTCAAGATATAAACTTACAATTCTGAGAAATGAAGTTGCAATTCTGAGAAATAAAGTCACAATTCTGAGAAATAGTCGCAATTCTGAAAAATTAAGTTGAAATTCTGAGAAATAGTCGCAATTCTGAAAAATTAAGTTGCAATTCTGAGAAATAGTCGCAATTCTGAAAAATTAAGTTGCAATTCTGAGAAATAGTCGCAATTCTGAGAAATAAAGTCGCAATTCTGAGAAATAAAGTTGCAATTCTGAGAAATA